>NW_017259459.1:1292342-1298331 GCF_001594045.1 Atta colombica
TTATAATAAATTTTGTAAATTTTCGAGACGATCGTTCTACGACATTCGCACCAGCTTACGTAGGACTATATCTAACAAGCAACGCACTAATTCATATCCAAGCGATAACTAACAGTCGGCGAAATGTTGGTAGATGAATAGTATCTCGGTCAAGGAACTTACGTTCCTCTTTATCGTATGTCGTAGCCTTCGGTAAGATTTATGTAAGATACTTGCGGTAGTTCGCACCGCAATCTTTTATGAATTTCATTATTCTTGAATTCAGACCGAAACTGATTACTACCACACGTACTACGTACACGATATCAGTTATCAGCCGATATATCACGTGTTAATGCACAATTTCTGTTTGCGTCACTTGTATGATATATTCTCATGATAAGCGTTACGCGATTTGCACTCTTTAGATATGAGAATAAATTTAACGGACATTTGATAGAGATCACACGAATGTTTTGCAATGCAAACAGTGGGGTATAAAAGATTGAGATTAACGTACATGATGAACATTGCTTACACTCGAGTATCTCGGTTACAAACGGCACCTGTTTGCCGGGGAGACCTACGGCCTCCGTGAACTCGGCGTGACTCATTAGCTTTATAGGGTGCCGGGGCATTATGTGGGGCCCGTGGGCCGGTGTTGGCCACATAAAAGCGCTCGCAAGGCGGCATCGGCTTTGCTCGCGGCAAACGAACATTAATATTCGCTCCCCTTCCGTCGAGATATCAGATTAGAGGTCCGTGAGCCCTCTCGCTCACCCGTACTTTATTACACCATCCAGCAAAAATAAAGAAACCAAGCAACAAGCAAAAGCACCCCAGTTTGCAGTGCTCAAGTGCGCAACCGAGTGCTGCAACAATCTGATTTCGCCAGCACGGTAGTACCCTCGCATTACTCATTCCGTTTTTCCTCTCGGTTTTCGCCTTCCTCGTACTTCCCACCGCGACAAAACTATAACTATTGTCTGCGCGTTGCGGCAGTCTCCGTCGAGAAAGTCGATCCTCTAACTACCTGCTTGCTTTCAGTTCCTATATAACTTCTCTTCGCTGGATATCTTCTACCACAGGTGCGGCCAACGCGTGGGTTGAAAATTAACGGCGGATTTTATTAGATATCTTAGACACAAATTCTCACAGCTTTCCTCACGATTGTATTCTCCAATAATACGTGTCTCTCGACATCAGAAAACTTTAATAACAGATGTCTTAAAATTCTTTTTTCTTTTAAATTCTAAGAGCCGCTTTATATATGAAATCGCTTTTGATGCGTGCAGTTTGGACCTTTGGAGGAATTCATGAGATGCAAAATCGCTTTGACTCAACCATAAGGATTTTAGCCACAAGGGAATGGCGGGTGAATGCACACGTAGTCACGCTTTGCGATAATTTATGACGACTGTGATCCGAATATGCTTCTAAATATGCAAGGAATGAAGGGGAACTCCACGCGATACACCACGCCAGACGGAACTCGCGCAATTAGGCTACGAATCTCGGTCTTTCTGTCATTATTCGACGCTCGTCAGCTCGAGGCGTTGACGTTCATTGAATTTAAAAATGCAGCAGTCATTTTTGAAAAGCACACGAACATGTGGTAATTGGTCGTGGTGGGAAAATGACTCCACATAGGAAATTGACGGTCATTTCTGAGTCATTGCTTTTGGCATTATTTGCTTATCCGATAATAGCTGGCAAATTGTTGGGCTGTCAGTCAGTGAATATGCGTATGTATTGTAAGAGGCGTACAGTGCGTGCGAGTTTTATAACTTGCTCGAGGCGGCCAATCGAGAGGCCAGCCGAATATACATTGATAGGATCGAAATGGCATGCATAGTTTGCGCCGCCAAAATTTGTGACTCTTGTGTTAAGAATTGCACTTCTGACGTTTTGAATATCTCGAGAAATATCTCTGGCACGTGAATATCTACGGTCACGATGAGAGCACGCAAAACTAGTTTTTAAATGAAATAATCCGGTGCCCTTTGAAGAAGATTAAAATTGGTCTGCTTTGTGCTATGTCGCATTATATTGCAGCTAGTTATAAATTTTCATATTGAGAATTCGCTTCCGATTTTGTTTCCAAATAAGTCGATTTTTTCGATAGGCATTTTTTTACTCAGTTGTCGTCTGTCTGATGGTTGTAATACAAAAAAAGATGACGCGTAGCCAGAAGTGAAACAAAAATCGTCCAATGAAAAAAACGAAGGACTTTTTCGAGGACGCGCAAATGTTTCATATCAACGAGTCACAGTATGATCGCGTTTACGATGGTATGTAACAAGCAAGGTCGTATTTTTTTCGAGCTGACAGCAAAAATAAATCTGAAAAACAACGCTTCATAAATACCATATCGACAAGTATTTTTGTGTAAAGGAAAAAAAATTGTAGAAGGCTAATAAATATCTATTGAAAACATTCGAAAAAAAAAAGATTATATTCTCGATGCAGTTTGCAATGATAAATATGTCGAAGCATTCGATATTTTTTTTGAATGTTGAATGCAAGAACATGAAAAAAATCGGTCTTAATTAAAAGAATTAATTAAAAGAATTTCATGTAGAAGAATTGGTACAGATATAATAAACCGAAAATTTCTGAATTTTTAACAGGAAATATTTTTCTAGTCTTTTTCTATGTAACCATATTAATTTTTTTATTATTAATATTTCTTTATTATATTTTATTTTACTTTATTATACAACTATCTATTTAATTAAATAAATTTAAATCTCTAGAAATGATAAAGTATAAAAAGAAACTTAAATTATTATTGAGAAAATTAAATTATTATAGATTTATATAAAACGTGTACCATATACGTGATTAACCAAAAAAATTACACACTAATCCTATGGCGAAAGGATTTGTCCTATTTTGACAGAATTCAGAGCGATCATTATTTTCTTGGTGTAGAAATATTATGTGTAGAAAGGGTTAACACTTTAATGTCCTGTAATATCAGTTCTTTCAACTTAGTTGACTGAAAAGTATTTTAAAGAATGAAAAAGAAAATTGAAGGATATAATTTATGTGCTGATAAAATAGATATTTTTAGTGATAAATTATATACAATAATCGAGATAATTTCGCAACTTATTACATAGATATCTTATTTATTTCTTGTTAGAAAAGTGTGTTCTATTTTATATTATATGAAATAATTTTTGTATTAAAGACATTTAAATTTTACATTACAAAATATTTTTGATATTATGAAAAACTTCCTTACAATTCAGCTGTAATTCCTATACATTTTAATTTCCTTTTCTATTTTAAACGTTTTTCTTCTGTTCAATGCAAGGCTTAAGTAATTTTTTTTTGGCATTTTCAGTGAAAATATTTTGAAAGAAATTGAAAACATTATTTTTCATTATGTAGAAAACTACAATAAATCAATTTTAACACATTAAATTACTAAAAATTTTAAAAATTACGCAATATAAGAACTCTGCCAATATTCTATTATATATTTGTTACAAAATGTGATGAATGTTACTTGCAACAAGATTTAGTACTTTATAGACAATAGCATGCAAAAGGCGTATAATAGGGTTACATATATTTTTAAGTTTTTCTGCAGGAAAACAAAATTGACAGATCAGGGTTAATCCAACTATATTCTTTAAAGCAAATTTCACTTGAAAGACAGTTTGAGATTCATTTAAGTGAAACTTACTTTTATCGGCATGTTATGCAAAAGTGTAGGTATACTGTTATTTCTTCATGCGTTTCCTTCCACTCTCATTTTATTCATTCTTTATAATACAAATACATTTTTTCGTACAATAACAAATTGATCTTAATAAATTATAAATTTTTCTCATCTATATTCGAATGTATTATTTGAAATATATCTTTCAGTGAAATTTGCTTTAAAGAATATGGTTGGGTTAACCCTGATCTGTCAATTTTTTTTCCTGCAGAAAAACCTAAAAGTATATCTAATCCTATATTACATGCCTTTTGCTATTGTCCATAAAGTAATAAATCTTATATATAGAAATATATGATATTAAAAAGAGATATAAGAAATATAGGAAAATATAAGAAGATTATAATATTCTTTTTACGTATTGTATTTCTAATTTATATCAGCTTTATTTATTGTAACAAAGAAAAAACAAATACAGCTATTTTTGACAATCTTTAATAAGGTAAAAGTCTTAACGTTTCTATATAAAATTGGAAAACTTTGCCATCGTAAAGTTTTTCTTGACAAAACAAAAAAAAAGAAACATGCGCCATTAAAATCACTGTTTCAAGGCAGTAGAATTAAATTATCAATATAGCAATGTAGTCTATATTATAAATTCTTGGTAAGCAGTTTTTTTTCCAAACTGAGTAACCTTTTTCTCTTTATTTTTTTCAAAGGGTTTACACTCAACGACACGGAAACTAAATTAGACATAATAAAACTACAAAAAAGAGCTGACCTCAGCAGAAGTATCCAACTCGCACTGTTCATGAAAGGATAGAGGACAACTAAATAGAGTTCAAAGAAAAATTTCATCGTAAAGCTTAAAAATCTTGCAACGTGAGTGGAGAAAAATTATAAATCCTTTGGGCCAGTCGACTCTTTTTTACTACTTTTACAACGTCATAAAATAATGATAAAAGATTGTCGTCAGCGTGAATAATCCACTTTCATTTTTATATCAGATTTCAAAGATCAAGAATGTTCAGGATTGCGTGAAAGGATTTTGAACATTCTTCATTTTCGAAAACCGACAAGTTTAATTTGTGGCTGAACTAGAAATGCTTTAAATGCTGTAACTGCAATCGACTGTATGGTACATTCTTTCATTAGTGATCAGTGATTTAACCTGTTCGGATTTAACTCTTTCGATTTGAACCTTTGGTTTTAACTCGTTCAGATTGTAACTCTTTTTTGTGGAAAATCTTATTTGGAAGATTAGGTTTATCACGCCCATTCGACAGAATGACGCGTGTTATTATGCAAAAGAGTAGGAAAAGATAATTTTCAGAAAAGTATCCTACGTTGGACCCGAAGATTTTATACATCTTTTCACCTATTATAAAGAACGAAGTATATTAATTGTTCTCAAAAAGACTTTACAAAAATTCTGTACCCCTTTAACTATATAATATAAAAATAGAGTGTATAATGATAAAAATAATAAATGATATCTTTTTTTTAGCATACATTTTAAATTTAATCTTAATACTGAATTATATAACTATACTTTTATATATACGCGATAATTCTACTCTATATCATTTCAGCGAATTATGCTTATACATTTCTAAAGTACCCATATAACCGTTGCATGTACATATGTATAAAATGACATTTTTGCATGGATGCATTCTATGAACTGTAATCAGCTCTTTTTGCGACGGATTCTTCTTACGCTATTCTTCTTATAGTTAGAAAGCGGTTTATTGAGCAGAAAAAATGTAATTCGATGTTATATCCTTTAGTTTCCCCTTATCTCTCGTGCTTACCCGACGTGAAGTCTTCCATGAAATGTTAGGAACAATATACATCGAGGGACCATGATATCGACGTAAACACGTTCGCCACAAATTCCTCGAAAGCCGTTCGATATTTTATGATCTCATTGGATATGACAAGCGTGGCCTGGAATTTTAGCAATCGTGTAGTCGTTCGCAATCGCCCTCGGTAAAAAGTTTGCACCACCGATAGCATTGCATTTAGATCGATTTTCAGTTATTTAACGATAACAGTATTGGTGTCATAGATTTACATATATACGTTTATATAATCTTTTACATCTTAATTGAGAGATATAATTTATCATGCAATATAATCATATGAATTTAACTTCTTTATCTTGTTTTAAAAAATCTTAATTTTAATGTAACGTTATCGTTTAAGATGTATAAGAAATAAGACCCAAAAAATTTCAGACACGATGAAAATAATTTATTTTGAGAGAGATATTTGATTTTCAAAATAATTAATTGCTTAATAATAAATACTATTTATATATATATATTTAATTAT
>NW_017259459.1:1298431-1300808 GCF_001594045.1 Atta colombica
AAATAGATATTTTAATATAATAACTAATACAATAATAATAAAGAGCGATTCATTAAGATACATTCATCTTTAGAGGAAAACAAATGCACCAGAACTTGTTTCGATATCTTCGTATGCTTATTCCATCAGTGATTGAGCAAAAAATAATACCCTTCACCTGCGCGATCTCACCGCAAGAACGAAATCTCTGGCGAATTCTTCTGCGTTTTCCGTGGTGCATTTCGTGGCTGAGCCAATTTGGATTAGTTCCCTCATCGAAGATCGACCGCAAAACGGGGCGCATCTGGCTTGGGCGGTCGGTCCTCTAAAGAAGAACAGGAAGAATCGGTGGCCTCGAGTACTCGATGTTTGCCGCAAGAGTATCACGTTGCGCCTCACGTCTGGACGAGTTTACTCACGAACAGCCCGTTCCGGCTCGTCCGAGCGGATTTCTAGAGTCTCGCGGCGCGCCCCGCTCAATTTGCACTTCATTTGCTTCATATCGGGTTGCCTTCTTTTTTTCAGCACGCGCAGCCATACGTACACACACGCAACGTGCAAGAGTCCCAATGGATTACGCGGTGGGCGCCTCTCTCGAGAGGGTTCCCCGACTCGAGCGAACCGTCCTCGTCGCGTGTATAACCCGCTCCGACGGATGCGCCGTCGCTGCATCCATTCGCATGCTCTTGATCTTAACAAAATTGATGCGTGCTGGCACGAAGACGACGACATGGTTGCAAAATATAGGCCACTGCAACCTTATGGATATCATATGAAGCACGGTAGATTGAAGTTTCTATGTCACATACGTTAGCCAAGTTTCATACCAGAGGCTTCACGTTAGGTTATTTTTAAGCACAACCCTGATGAAAGATAAATTTCTACGCTTATCCTGCTTAAAAGAAAAGTAATAAATTTTTTATTAGGAATAATTAATAAACTCGCAGAATGGCATTACATGTATAACACGATATAGATGTATGATGTTTTTTTCATAATGATAATTTATCATTATGTCGACTATGTTTTCAAATTTCCAAGGAAATCATCTGAGAATTTCACGAGCATTCGTTTTCTAACCGTTCGATCGTGACAAAAATTACAGTTAGATGATAAATAGTTTTTACGTCTCATCACTCACTTTCTAACACCCTCCGCTATGATCGAATAGATTATCTTCTTTCACTTCAAGAGATATCGGAGATTGACGGCAACAGGAAACTTCGCAAACGCGATTGCACAATTTTCATACTTACGTTAATACGATCAGATGGAATCTCTTTTGAATCAAGCTTCAAAAGAGGCCGCAGCCAAGTTGTCAAAACAGAGTACGTGTCAGACTCTCTGTCGGTGAGACAATTCGAGTGGAATTCGCATTGTCATAAATTTTCCCGTACCTTCCTTGACATACGCACAGTAACGATCCAATAGCATAAATGTATACGTGACATTTGGCTACATTTTAAAATTCGGTCTCATTGTACGAAAGACGCATCTCCATTGGTAATTCTCGCCCACACACCGTGTATTTTTACACCTCGCCTTAAAACGCGATGCATGCTAGTATGGCGCGTGTGGACGTCGCCGAGAAGGTGTGGGCCTCATCCTGTGACATACGCGATATGCCCCCTGCTGTCTGCTTTTTCATGCCTAATCGCGAACGCTGTTTGCCTCATGGGAACCAACGCGTGTCTGACGCAACCGCGTCATTATGGAATTCCTTCGCAGATTGGGGGAGAAGGAGGGGAGGGGGAGGGATCGCAATATTGCGGCGTCCTGTCGTCCGGACCATTGCTTCTTAAAATTCACACTCGTAAACATTAAAAAAAAATATACAACTCGATACTCAAAGTAAAAAAATAAAAAAGTGATAAAGAAACATATTGCTATTGAAATATAAATCTTGCAATCTGATAGTTTCAACTTGAAGATCAATTTTGAGAAGATACGATATATGATATGATATGATAAGATTGATATACCTATTAATACACCTATTAGTGTATACATTTTAAATAATATTATAGATATTACGTAAATAATATAATATACTCTCTAAATCTGAATCAGTGGATAGTCACTAATTACTATAATGGCATACTTGGTACTGATAATCCATGAAATTCAATTAAAAAAGGAAGAATGTTTGAGCATTAATAACTAAATATATTCTGATATTAATTTCAATATTCCGATATCATATTCATTGAATTTAAGCACTAAACAAGTTTTGTTTAGATCATATAATAAAAATTAGGAATAGGTTAGAGATCTCATATTTAATTCATTGATTACAGTAGCATACTTGGTACTGATATCAGTAATTATCCACTGATTCAGATTTAGAGAGTAATAATAATATTATATTTTCTGTATTAATTTTAACTAATGTAATTAA
>NW_017259459.1:1300908-1303461 GCF_001594045.1 Atta colombica
ATTAGAGCAAATATTAACAATCTAGTTTCTAATTTCTTTGATATTCTTTATAAATGCACAATGTGTGATATCCTTATACATTATAATATGACTTAAATGAATGAATATTAAAGAATTACGAACGTAAGTTTATGAACGTTACAGAGCGGTTTATTAGACGTGGTAATGAGTTATTTTGTCGCAAAATTGATCAATAATGCGGGCATGAGGTAGCGATAGGATCTGGGTACATTGTTAACATGTCAAGAATTTTCTCATAATAAAAATATAATAGTAAATTTGTACGTTTTTTTAGAAAATAATGCTGAACAATGGAATACTTCTAGGATTAAGTGTACTTGAACGAGGAGCGGCAGGTAACGAATAGAATAAAGAGCAACTGACCGCTTTTGCATTCAGGTAGAAAATAGACGTCCATGACGAGTTTTATCCATATCTTGTGTTTTCTTTCATGTTGAGCGCTTGTGAATTCGTATAGTTCCGAATATTCAAAAATATGCTTGTTCATAAATAAGTACCGAATATGTATTGCCAAGTATTCAAAAATATGCTTGTTAATAAATATGTACCGAATATGTATTGCCAAGTAAGTATAGAGAAAATCGAGGTGTCATAGTTTTTGAATAATGATTTTTATAAAAAGTGAATGTAAAAATTTTTTAATTACATCATAGTACATCTATCCCTTAGTGAGATACTGAGTACTTTCATCATGCTTATTTGTCAATTTTTAATAAATTAGTATCTCGTATTTCCCGCGCTTTCTACATTTTGAGGATTTGCTTTGTTGTTGTTCATCCATTATCTACGTATTTTGTTATGCCAATTTGACCTGTTTACATTTTAACTACACTCATATCATTGAACGTCGGTTATGATCGAATGGATAATGTTTAAGTAAAATATTTATATAATTCACGTAAGTGCAATATATTGTTTTACAATATTTATAGCGAGTTATTCTTAAAAATCGTAAATAATATACACGATGTTTTTGGCGCAAAAACCATTCTATACCACAATTTAATATTATATCAGCATTCTGTAAAAAGAAGAGAATGTCCTGGCATACTGATTGCGTTATTAGCTTTTTGACCCTCCATATATAACAATCGACCATGATCTTTCTTATTGAGGGATGCTAATTGTAAGAAATGTGAACGCATTACTCATTAACCTAGCAAAACAATTAATTGAAATTATTTTACATGCATTTGTGCAACATTGTGGCGATCTTGACACTGTGATAAATGACCACCGAAAAATATTCGAAGTTCTTTCCGAGTGTAAGAATATTTTTTTCTCGACACTTCGCTTTCCCCCCAGAGCTCTGCCTCTCCTCTTCCGCCCCTCGTTTTAATCGTTTTCTTGATCACGAACGTCTCTAATGAAACTGACATTCCGAAACAAGAACCCCCGAAGGCCCGGAACGTGAAATAGGATTTCGTCTTCGGGGTCGGATTAATGCATGCAGTCGTTTAATCCGACAATATTAATGACCGCCGATTCTACGTCTCGCGTTCGCTTACGATTCAAGGATTCTACGGTCTTTAGAAACGTACGAACGGCAAAGGAAAGGAGAGAAGAACAGAGAAGAAGGGGAGATGCCAAGGAATATACATCCAGGCACTACGTAAGCCTATTCAGAGCCTGGCTTACGCGGCCGGACGACTACCGGAGTTCCACCGCTTGAAATTAATCGAGGTCTTATCATAATAATTTTATTCAGCTGTTTTGAAAGAGCCTCCGTCTAGTCGAAGAGAGATCGAAAAGAGGTAAAAAGGAGAGACACATTCGCTTCACGAAGACCTTCTTACCGTCTTTCTTTTGTGACCAAAGCGTCTCCCTCGATTTCATCGTGATTTGTAAGAATTATTGGAATACCACGATGTATTTGCTTCTTGACATCTTTTGATTAGTTGCAAGATATGTCAAAGGCATAATATAAAGATTCTTCGTTCGTGAACAACAACAGAAGTATAGTTGCAGTTTTTCTAACGTCGTTCGACTGCTTCTCTTATTGGTATTTTCATATTTCTGCACTTTGTCAATATTTTTCATGCCTTTACATATCTACATGTGTTTTCGAATATTTTTGCGACGACAGATGTTCGAGTATTATCAAAATGATTGAAATATACTGAGAACATTTATGAGCTGTCTAAATGCATCGTTATATACAGAATTGAAAAGTAAAGTTACTTGTAATGCGTTTTCGTTACTTTTTTTCGATAACGAATTATATTTCCTTATGAGTAATGTTAATGATAAACGCAATTACATTTTTTGAGTAATGATAAGGATTTGAATCATTACTTTTATCATTATTTTATTTTTAGCGTATATGTTAGGCATGTTAGGATCAATAAGTTTGTTTTATTCAGCTGAATTTTTTGATAAGCGTTTTCGCGTCCTGTGTGCAAGAACTAAAAGTCTTTGATATAACTCATGCAAAGTTTAGGCACTAAGCATATTCTCTCTACTGTTATAAAGAAAATTGATTATTGATGGAATTATGTATGTTTAATATATACATAGATATATTATATATAT
>NW_017259459.1:1303561-1309705 GCF_001594045.1 Atta colombica
ATTTTTATTTATACCATAAAAATTTATATAATATTTTATGAGTGTCTAGGAAAAAGTAACGAAAAAAGTAACGACTTTTTTATTTTTTGAATAACGGTAATGAGTTACTTTTAAATAAGAAACGAATATAACAGCAACGAGTTATACTTTTCAGTTTTATTTTTCAGAAAAGAGAATGGTAAAGATAATGAATTACTTTTATAAAGTAACGTTGCCAACTCTGGTTATATATCATTCGAAATGTCTACCTTTAAATGTTAAGGCTCAAGAATTCCCGAACACGCGTCATATCCTGTGTTGCAACATTTCCCCTTCAACCCTTTGAGATGGCGTCCGATGTCTTTCGCTGTCGTTTCTCTTTCTCTGTCTCTTCACTGTCGACAGTTAGCATAATCGATCAATTCCCATTCGATGCCTTGATGCCGACTACAGAGCCAGGCACACCTGTAACAGATGGAAAGCATGGCTGTAACTCTTGCACCCGTAGTCGGCTCGCTTCCATCGCGAAATAAATTCCATTCGTGTTCCGGCACACCGCGAGGTCGGTGCAATAAAATTTACATAACACTTCGTCGATTAGATACAAGTGTTCTACCTCGCGCAGAACTCGCTGATTTCTTCCGTGAAGGGCATTAAGAGGCCGCACGGTGTTTTCTGAAAATGGCCACGAACCGCATTTGGAAGCATCGGCAAGAAGCAACGATAAAGGCGCAATAAAATGTTTTCGCGGCAAACTATACGTACCTAATATAAAAATCGAACGGAGATATTGGATGCGACTTGCTGATCATCGGCGAATAAATATGAATATCTATGTTTGTATTGAAAAAAAATATTTCGTATGATGTGTAAAAATTTCTTTTCTTTTCAATTAAAACATTTTGTTAGAACAACATTTTTTAATTAAAAAGTAAGAAAGTTTTTTTTTTAAATCACGTGTATCATACAAAATATATTTCTTATAGCGTTTATCATTGATAGAACTAGCGCGTATTATATTTAGTGTACTTTAAAATTGTACACAAATCAATGTAACAATGTATGTTTAATAATATTATAGAAACGAGTTAAATCGCGAAATCCTCAATACATTTTATTGTGCTGTTTGATAAAATATACGTTGAGCATTTTATCAATTGAGATATCTTAATTTTGCATTCAGATTAGAGTAGTGTAACAACGATTTTAATATGCACAGAGTGCACATCAGTTCTGCCAATCAAAAATGCTATTATAGCGATATACAGATGATATGTGCTCGGATTTATTTACTATCTAAAGCGATATAACTATGTAGTGTATTTTATACATTGTTATAGAATTTTTATTAAAAAATAGTTTGAATTTTTTTGAAAATTCTACGTTGTCTATTTTATTAAAACTATAATCAACGATGGTCAAGGATTAATGCTTATTACATGGTTCAACTGTGTTGTACTCTGTTTCGGACACGTAACACCGAGCGACACGGCGACGGTTAGTGCACCGGCATTGCAGAAAAAAAAGCTTCTCAAGTCGTGAATTCAATTACGTCGGCGGTCTAAGGGTTCTTTTCGCGATCGTCAATTACATCCGTCACGTGACGACAACGCGTCCTTTTTTTCGAATGCCTTACCCGCTCGTCCTTTCTTACGAGAGCCTTTTTCACATAATTCCAATTATCCACGCCGTCCCGTCCGCGCTCGTTCGCGCTCGTCTTCCCGACAGTGCGGCGCGCATTAATTAGCGGGAGCTTCGTCGGCTACTCGCAAAAAACTTTTCGTAAGAAGTTCCCCCGTCATTTTGTCGAGCCCCCGGGACAACGCACGAGGATACTTTCCATTTTTTTTCTTCGTTTATCCTTCTCTCTCTCTCTCTCTTTCTCTCGTTCTCACCCTGTTGTCGCGGCGAACAGGTTTCCTTCGTTAGAGGTGGGAAGAAGGATTAAAGGAAGGACGATATCGTCGCGACGATTCATTTCTACCCCTCGTGGTCTTGGTTCGTTAATTTCTTGATACGTCCGCGTTAATTGTGGGTAGCGAGCTGTCTAATAGAAATAATATGATAATTCAGTGGTAAGGGTTGCCCAAGCGTTCTCACAGAGGTTTATGGAGAAAAAAAAGGATCGATACATGGAAAAGTTCCCGCGGAAAGGGTTGTTTGCTCCGGAGAGTAAATATTGGTATAAAGGGTGGCTCTTGGGGATGCTAATTGATCGGAAGAAAATTCGAAAGCGATATGGAGAAGGATGAGGGTCGTTACGTGTCTTTGTAATCCGATTCATCTTCGTGTCTTGAACCTAAAAAAAATATTCGATCGTAAGAAAATGTAAAAATGACGGTTAAATTGATTACCATATTAATGAATGTAGTTTTGAATTGGAGAGTGGTTGCGTAGAGTATGAATTATACGTTCGGATTGATAGATTGTGCAGCTGCACGTATGTCGAAATAACTCTGCTACCGTCTGCGGATGCGCGCGAGATGGAATCGATAGTGATTTCTCGTCGGCGTCGAAATTGTACGTCGATTAATGTCCAGTTTTGAACGCGCTTGCGCGGTGATCAGCGAATAGGCACTGATATAAAATAATCAGCTACCGTATATCTGTCTGCGTGTCTGTCCATATGAGACTGGGGAATTTTTTTACTGACGGCTCAAAGATTGCGTATCGGGGCCTCAATCAGTCCAAATTAGAATCTATTCGATTTAATTGGATATTATACCCAGTGAATGATTGTATATTAAATTATATAGACAATTCCGCAACCCTCTTCGTCGATTTTCATTCACGTCGTTTGAAAAGTTGCAAATAGTCGATATTATCCTTTCCGGTCGCAAAATTATACGACATAAAAATCACACAAAAACTTTATTTAACTACATACAATCCTATTGCGATTAACCATTTGAGAACGGGAATCTAACAAAAAAATGTAAAGATATTATTTTATTAGAGAAGAATTCACTGAATTTTTTTGATTTTGGCTTCAAAATTTTAAAATTCAAATTGCAAAAATGAAGATTATTGTGAAATTCGATTTTAGGAAGTTCTTAGTTTTATCGTCAAATTTGACTGTAACCTGAAAATGTCAAATTTCAAAAGAATAATAATCTTTAATGAAGAAAGCTGTAGTGTTACAGTTTATAATTAAAATTTGAAAGTTAGTTTAAAAATCAATATTGTTTGTATAACACTGAAGAGCTTCAAATGAAACTTTTGAATTTTAATGTTATTTCGCAATAAAAAAAATAAAATCTCTAAAATCAATTTTTATATATGTATGACAATCAAATTATTTTTTATTCGCCATATTGAGTCCACTGTTTTGAATTTTTTATTTTTGATCTCAAATTCGCGAATAAAGCATTATAAATTATCCAATAGGCCAAGTTTCATGAAAATTTAGCGAGCAATTTACATAAAACGAAAGGGAGTGTATCCAATGGACATATTGTCGATAATTCTTAGAAATTTATTGGCTATTTTATTATTGAAAGAGAGTAATTAATTATTTATTTGGAATACTAAAAAGTATTGAACAAGTGCTTTTAATATTTAAAATCAGTAATTAATTACTATCTTTCAATATTAATTGTATAATCAGTTATTATAGATTTTTGTAAGGGATTGCTTGATAAAATTATGTAAACAAGATAATACGTATTATTGGATAAAAATCTTAATGAATGTATATCAACGTTGTAAAAGTTAAAATATTGTCTTTTATATTACTTTTGGTCCATGTTATGTATAATATTCTCATGCGCATCTGTAGATAATTAATGCATCGCTTCAGGGTATCTATGTAACCATTACAAGCGCATCGAGTATGATGAAGAATTTCCCCACGTTACTTGCTTTAATGAACGCTAGCACACAGGAGCTGCGAAAAGTTGATATCTCCAGCACCTGTTCCCTTCGGCGCATATTTCTGCTGTGCGACTATAAGTCTATGCGCACTCATGCGACACGGATTATCCGACGATCTTTATGAATGAATTACAACAGAATTTTCTCTTCATTCTTATACTTGAACTTCAAGCTATTTTATTTTAACGTATTTATTGTTTAAAAAAGTGAAAATTATTGATCCATAATAAGTGAAAAATGGATTGATAAGTGAAATATACAAATAAAAGAAAGAGTTCTATATTTTGGTCGAAACGGATCTTGATGCAATATTTATTAAATTTGCAAGTATATTTTTTAGTTTTGCGAGCTGATTCGATTTTGTCGAATTTAAATTTGAAGCTGAAAATAATATGTTACAAATTATATTGATATATTGATTATATTGATATATTGATCTTCAATTTTAATAATAATACTAAGAATTATCTTAAAACATTGTAAATAATTTATCTCGAAAAATTTCTCAGACAGGATATATTTTTCACCAAAATATTTGTTGCAATAAATTCTTTGAAGTGTCATTAAAATTGACAATCAATGTAATTTATGATGTTATTTCCAACTTCGGTTTATGATTATGTTTTAAGTTCGACAAATTAAATCGGTGCGCAGTTTATAGAATTGAAAAATGTATTTATTTGAAAATTTATAGATGAATATTATTAAGCACCAAAATTCGCTTTAAATATAGGATTCATTTTTATTAATTCATATTTTTCATGGTATCTATACTAACGTACTGCTATTTGTACTTACAATTCTATAATTTATGTTACTTTTTTTAATGAAACATTCTTCAGATATAATTTTTCTATTTAAAAACTCTATTGCGTACATTGTCCGAATTCTCGTATTTTTTTTATCTTAATAATGCCCTTCGCCGATAACTACGAAGAAATTGATCTTTCAGCCACCTGTTCTCTTCAGTGCAGCTCCCATACCTGTAACAATCAGCGGCGGCTCAGTCTAACGAAACGATTATGCAGATTGCGGGAGGGTCCACTGACGGGTCATACGTCGCGTGTATATGTGGTGACACCATAATTTGCATCCTTAAATCATGTAATCTTCCAGTTTAAACGTTTTTAACGATTGCTGCCCCGTTCGGTCTCGAAACGCTTCACTTTTCGTCGAGCGGTGCGCGAGATGCGGCCACGGCGCGTTTTAAGGGCGCTACTGGGTGGTCGGCGGACAAATCGTTCTCTCGAGCCCGCGAATTATGCTAATGTGGGAAATTACGAAATATATAATTGATATTTATAAGCGACGATGCCCGTTCGCTCGCGCCTTCGAGGAATAGCGATATTTTGCGATCGATCGGTAGGGGAAGGGGGAGAGGAGACCATCGAATGGAAAGTTGAAATTTATAAAAGATCTTTACTTTCATTTTCTACAAATTCCTTGTTTTAAATAATATCGTATTTTGATATTATAAAAAAAGCGCAATAAATCTGTCAACCACGTAAAAGTTGATTTTGCTAAAACACAATGAGCGTATTTGGTGTCGATGTCGTTGCTTATTCTCTCGCGATCCTTTGACATACATTCGTTAGTGGGCGAGAAGAGAAGACGGCTGTGTATTTTTATCTCACGATGTCACGATGTCGAGGAGATGCCCACACAAGATACGGGCACACGCGCGTGCACGCTCCGGCGTCCCCCCTTCCTCCCCCTTCGGTCACAACGGTGGAGTGCCGAAGTCATCCACGCAGGCCGCGTAGAC
This sequence comes from Atta colombica, assembly GCF_001594045.1. NCBI lineage: Eukaryota > Metazoa > Arthropoda > Insecta > Hymenoptera > Formicidae > Atta > Atta colombica. Next base: position 1,309,179 of record NW_017259459.1, read on the forward strand.
ACAAGCATTCGACGGGAGGGGGGAGGGGGTTAGTAAGGTCATCGAGTGTGGGAACCAAACGGCGGTGATGACGAGGATGACGCCACCACGTGACGTCAGCCGGAGCCGCGAGAAAGAGGCTGGGCTCGGAGGAACTCGCTCGTAGATCGGAGACGTTGGCACATGAGTCACTCTGTTCCGGTACACGGCAAGTCGGCAACGAGCCGTTCACTCGCGAGTAGCGGGCGTCCCTCTAATTAGAACAGGCTGAAAATAAACTCGGGTCGTTTGCTTTTAATTGCCCTGCTAGACGATTCTCGGACGAACACCCCTCGTGAGCCTCTTCTTTGTATGTTCGCGCGCTTGAAAGTCAGACTCCTTGGAATTACGTTTTTCGAGTTCCGCCATAACTGCTTAATTAGCCAGCGCGGCATAAATCTTCCACGATACCCACATTTTTTAACTCTAGATTATTACAACCCGGAGCACATTCACACACACACACACACACACACACACACACACACATATATATATATATATATATA
>NW_017259459.1:1309805-1334629 GCF_001594045.1 Atta colombica
GCGGTAGGTTAATAAGCTATGTGGGATGGCGCCGCTCCAACATCTCGTGACTTCGAATTGCTTCGATACGAGGCATACGTAGGTCTGTCGGTCGAATCGGGGTGGTTAAGAAAAATGCATGTAATATGCGATTGACGCGCGTAGCATCGCATTGCGCGCGCGAGCATCGTGAATGCAGCCGGTACTAATTTAATATTCTCTTTGCTGGGACAAGACAACCGTGACAACGAGGCTTACGTCGAGTCATGACGCAGAAACAATTCGCCTCGTGGTGCAGGATAATCTGGCACGCGGCACCATGCGATTGTCACGAAGATATCTGACACCGCGCCGTCTCGCCGCGTCATCTTCCTTTCCTTTGTAAGATACGAGATTGCGACTAAGGATAGATGCTAGCGAGTATGAAAGACTGAGAAAATATGTGCGCGATGAACGAAAGGAGAAATCAAAAGAGAGTAAAGATATTAGTGTATAAATATGTAAATCTATTTAGGTAGAAAGACATGTCATTTTATTTTATTTAACCCCGAAATTATCATCTGGCATATTTTTATATTCCAGCAATGAAAAATTGTTATAAAATATTGTTTTATATAGATATTACTTAATATATAATATTTCCTTTTTTTTAAGTAACTATTCTTTGTGAACTTTTAAATGCAGTTCCAAAACCTGTGATAAAAAAAAAGATTTTAATATATTAATTAAAATTTGTATTTTTAAAAATTATACATATAATAAATTATTTAACGTGTTTATTTCGTTTAATATTCGTTTAATTTTTATTTACTTTTTTCAAAAAATTGTAATTAAATCCGTATCCATAATATTCTCAGTTAGTAAATTGTAAAATAATCGATGATATACAATATGATGTTAATAATTTTTATTGGAATAAAAATATCCAGGTGATTGATTGTTTACGTAAAAGAAATTAGATGGTTAATTTTAATTGAACATAAACCCTATATTTAAAGCATAATTAAAAGTAATAATCAGTGAATCATAAAAATAACGTGGAAAAAGTTGAACATGATGATAGAACTTTCTACAGAGAAGCGTGAAAGGGGGCGAAACGCATACACTGTCGCGAGCCCGTATTAACTTTAACGAGTGACGGCCCACGCGACGATTCGACGGGTCGAAGGTCAAGTAGACGTGAGAATCTTCGTGGATTCTTCATTTCTCTGACCTTCGGGATGAAAGCGGAGGTTTGCTCGACAGGTTGACTAACATCGACATCGTCTTCTTCGTTGTATATGCTGCCTTGCGTTAGCTCGCAAATATTCTTTAATAAATTAGTTATGAGGATACTTACGGCATATATGTGTGTGTATGCCTGTTTTATGTGAAAAAAAATCTATGGGAATTTTTACAAGAATGATGACAGCACACAAATTATTTTCTCTTTGGGAAAAGGAACTGAATTTTCTATGTATCTTCAAGGATATATTAAAAAAAAGAAAAGAAATAAATCAAGATCAACAAAACACTCTTAGCTCTTATTTGAAACTAATATCGAATAATATAACCTTTATGTATTTACTATTTTTCTATTTGTGTATGTCTTTGTGACTACTTGAAAAATTATACTAATATAGCCTTTCAAGTAATAAATGCACAAGGTTACGAAACTTTGCCTTTGTTTGCGTGAAAATCTTCAAAACATTAAGTGGCATTTTTTGTTTCTTAAGAGACAATTGCGATGGGATTCGAGCGACAAATTCCACCCGGTCAAACGACTTGTTGTCTGTGCTAACAAGCGCATTCACGTACGCCGTTTTGTTCGTAATCGTAAAAAACCGGAATCGGGCGGAGTGGCCAATAGCACGTCTGCATTTAGTAGCGAACAGAAGCCAATTCTCGACGTTGTCATTTTTCTCTCTCTTTATCTTCTCTCTCTCTCTCTCTCTCTCTCTCTCTCACATCCTGCTCGCGGTCTGGGTAGTCCACTCTGGCGATGATTACGCATATAAAAATGTAATTTCTCACCGCGAGCCGACCATACGCGACGCGTGTGGTCTAGGCTGACGCGCGTGTGGCCAAACCGAAATTTACGATTAAAAATCGACAACGCGATGCGTGAGGTCGTAAACCTCGATGGAGTCCATGGATTCTACAAAGCGATCGATTTGTCATTACGAAACGTTTTGATAAAGATCCGCTTGGGAGATACGCGGGGTTACTCTGTTGGATCCTTTTGTTCTAGTTGCACGTCTGATTTATGGCGGTTATCGCGAAATATCTGAAATGGCCAAAAATGATTAATTAAATTTTCTTCTTTGAAAATTTCGTTTCAACTGATTCAGAAAAACTGTTTCATATTAATGCGCCAATAAAGATGAAATGAAAAAAAAAAATGAAATTTGCATAGTAAAAATAAGTTTAAGGTGGTTCTTTAGTAAATTATCATATAAATATCTAATTTTTTTATATAATGAAGTTGAAGTATCGAAATTGTTGTGTACAAAACCATAGATTTTTCTCAAAAACGAAATTATGATAGTTGAAAAAATTATGATTTTAATGGTCATAAAAAAAGTGAATGTCCATTCTGAAAATATATTTAAGTGCATAAACTTGCATATTTAATCTCGAAAAATAAACATAATCTCATCTTGTTTTCGTTCGATCAAGATGTAGCTCTTGATTTATTATCGTATTGTTCCATATTGTTTCATTGAGATATACACGTAGTTTTAATATTTTATTCAAATTATGCAGATATTTGTAATTTTGGGTGGGCTCTGATGAAACACCTCAAATTTTCGGCACTTTACTAAAGAATTTTAAACCAGTTTCGCTGTTCATTTTTTTTTAAGTAGATGTGCATACACGTACGATGTATCCAGGTATCTAATACATAAAAAAAACGAATTTTACTGAAATTTAAGTAATTTAAAAAATTTAGGTAATTACAGATTTGAAAATAATTTTGCTGAACCATAAAGTAATTATGTAGGAAACTCACGCATAGAGATTAATTATGCAATAAATTTTGACATTCTAATATCTTATATGTGTAATTATTTTAATAGGTTCAAAATTATTTTCAAATCTGTATTCTGTATCTAGTTAATTTTTTAGATATTTCAGCAAAGTTATTTCTTTCATTTAGAGTTCTGTTAAAATATATATATTAACAGTACTATATATATTACAGTAAAATATATATATATATATATATATATATATATGTGTGCATAAAAGAATGTTTTTAAAAAACAAATTTATTGTAAAAATAATCGAAATCATATATTCTAAAGCACTACGCTTATCTAAAACGTATGTCACGCATTGACATAGTCAAATTTTTACAAATATATGACAGTTTTAAATCAACATAATGAAAATAATAGCACAGTAATATAATTTATTTCGATCTATTAATTATTTACGCTTTCTCCTATTTTATACCAGGTAACGATAACATGAAATATTTCGCGCGATAGAATTTATCAATGGATGTAAATCATTCATGGAAATTTAGACTTGTAGGTAAGACTTGTAGGTAGCTATTTTTTGTCGCCTAGCTTCTGTTAGTCTCATCGCATATCTCCACCGGGAAATACAGATTTATATGTTTGCCGGCTGTGGACAGTCGTTTCCTTAGAGTAGCAATACGATATTTTCGTCTCCCATGCCTATTTCCCGTCGTCGCGCATTTGCCCATGAAGGGTGAGGTAGGGTAAAAATATAAAGCTAGTCAGTTTTATGATACCAAGAGGAGTTTTTTTACCCTTATGAAATTCCTTTTAGAAGGAAGGGTTGTATCGCACAAGTCAAAATATTGCTTTATTGAGATGTCTAATTTTGTTGCCTTTCCGGAAACAGATTTTTTTCATGGAAGGATCGAGTTTCTAAAGGAAGCCAAAAGGAATTATTAGTTCTACTTTTTGGGCTCTTGTGCTTAGTTTATACCGTTAACTCTATTTTTGCTACGCTCTGTCATATATATTCATATTTAATATATATCTTTTTGAATATACCTTTTTAGGATATACCTATCGCTACATCTAGCCAATGAAAAAAAAGAATTCGAAAAAAGGAATTACCTCGTGACCACCACGGCGAACAACGGCTTCAGTATTTTTTTGAACGTTTCAAACGGTAGTAAAGATTTTTTTCTAAACCTTCCTTTATAAAAAAAAAAAAAAAATCAATTTGACCAACAGACACTGAAATAGTGACCGAATGACTCTTTTCTTATTTTTTGCAGATTTCAACTGCAGTTTCTTTCCAAACGTTTTTCTGTGAAAATAATTTCTACAAATTAAAAAAATATTATATATTGCTTAGGAAAATGAATTAGAAAATAGTTTTCTTCTTCCTCTTTTTTCTATAGTGTACTATTTTACAGGCAGCCTAAGGCTTGTTAAAATAGGCTTAACTTCTATCTTAAATCATTTTAATGGTCGGCACGCTATGGCCACCGGGATGTGGTGTATAATTTCAATTAATAGAATTTAGGAATGATGGTTTCGTGCAAGTTATAACATTTAGATCGCATCTGAATGTAGAGTTTTATAGATCATAAATCCATTCGAAACATGAAATCATAGATAGAAGTAGATTTAAGTCGTAAACATTCTACGAAAAAAAAAAAATAAATAAAATTTTCCATATATTCATAAAGGAAGTGTATGATACAGTATAGATGCAGATAGTTGCCAGTATTTTTTGCGACAGTTTTTTTTAGCTCTCTGAAACGTATTTGCATTTTGTCAGTGTAACAGATACTCTGAATGTTTTATTCTCTCTCGAATATATTTGTATAGACAAACATATGCCAATCGTCTCCATGTTTTTTATGCGTTTTATTATGTCAGTTAGCATACAACAAAAATGTTCCTCGCACAAATTACGTGCTACCCGCTTTCGAGCACGTCGGCAACCGGTGCATCATGAAAGAAAGGAGAAAAGGGTCAACCCTCTTCTGATCAGTCGGCAACAAGGAGTTTTACCGCAGAAGAAGGTACGGCATCGCAGTCAACCGAAGAAAACGAGAGAGACGATTTGACGGCGCATTAACTTTCAGTTAGCCGCGAACATAAAAGTATCGTAATTTTAATCGTAAAACCACCGTTTTGTATGACCGTTTTGTACAGACTTTTACCGATCTGCCGCCTCGCGGAATTCTTTGGGTCCGCCACCCTTTAACGTGACGCGGATAAATTTGTGCCGCGGGACCACCAAGAAGGCGATCGCACCTCTGCTCGTGATACACGATGCAATGAGTGTGTATGCGCGCCGCTTAAGAACGCATTATGACACGACCCATGTGAGGTCCGTTCATCAACCCGGTGGCAGAATTAACATCGAATTAAGTCCGTTGATCGAGACGCGCGTATTTTTAACGCTGTGTGGGTCGGAAATTCGATAGACGCAGATTAATTGAATTTGAGTCCGTAAGATATATGAGAAAATAGGATTTTTACTTAATGCGGTTTTAAATTTTATGACATAGGTATAGACAAGAAATCGTTAAGATTTTGTTTTTCCCATTAGAGACTAATAAAAAAAATGTACATATACGGTATTCATTATTTTTAGTACTGAAAACATCACGGAGTCTTGAAAGAAAACACATTATGTTTTTGGCGAAAGAAGATATTTTTTTAGAAGAAAGACCTTAAAATTGTGAAGAAAGTGGCCATTGCCAAATTTCTCGTAAAAATTGTTCTTGTCTTCTTTTTTTAAAAAGAAAAATTTCCAGAATATTTATATTATTGGCAAATAACAGCGTTTGGTCTAAATTGTAATATAATTGTGGTGATACAAGATCTCCTATTTTTTATTTCTGTATTAGATTGTACTAGAACTTGCTTTCTTGCTTTCGCCAAATATCATGTACCTATTTCACTTTAGGTTTCAAAAGTATACAGTCGTTTAGTAACAAAAAACAGATCCACAGTCGTAGTCAATACACGACTTATTCTTGATTTCACAAAGAAATAGTCATCTCAACTGTAACAATGTAAAGAAATAAATTTACTTTCGTACATTTATCATAATAAATTATCGTTTCGCTCTACATTTTTTTAATGTCTTAAAAAGAAGAGTCAATTTTCAAAAGGTCGTGCAATTTTAGAACCATCTTTTTAACAATACAAAAACCGTGACAAAGCCAATTTTTTTTTGAAACTCGATAACTAGAGAACCAAATAAATAATAGAAGACAACACTTAAATTTTAAGTATGTGACAGAAATATGGACAGATTTTAAAAAAACCTTTTTACTTTTTAATTTACCTTTTTAATTTTTTTCAAAGAAAAATGGTTTACGATTTTTTTTAGATAATCATTTTTTCACGGCGAACGTGAATAATCCTAAATTTGATAAAAACAAAAATCTTATAATAAAGAGAAAAATGTTAATATCTCTTATTTCATATTTACTTATTTTGAAAATGACATAACATAAAAAATTATTTTTTAACTTGACTGAGAAAATTACTGAATTAAGTAAATAATATCGTCCAGAAAAATATATTTTTAACGTGATCTCATATCATATTTAATCATTTTCGTTTCACAACTTTTAAAAACCACTCTTTTTAAGTTTTGATGAATTTGACGATTTTTAAAAAATCGTCAACTTTTTCAGTATAAATTTGATGATATTTTTATAAAATTAAATTAATTCATTTTTATGTTGATAGGGAGATATTTACTTAACTTTCTTAGCTTCGTTTTCACAATACATGGTTATCTAAAAATTAAAAAGCAGCAAGTAATTCATGAATGAATTTTATTGATGAATCTTTTGGTAACATTTAATGTTTAGATTACCACATATTGTTAAAAACAAGCCTTAAATAATTGTTCCAAATTTTTATAGTTTGACTTTTTAAAATTTATATCCCGAAAGTGTAGTTAAATTTTCGAAAAAATATTCTAATACAAATGTATACAAGAGATTAAAAAATTACAAAGATATTAATACAAAAGATATTCATTTTATTGAATGCTATCAATAAAAAAACTAAAAGTATCTCTTTCAAAATGTCATGGCTCATTTCGAGTTATAATTAAATTAACTTTAAATTAATATAAAACATTTTTTATTGGTAATAAAAAGGCCAAATATATTTAAAGTTATTAAAGGTCATCAAAATATGTCTCCTTACTTATCCTCTATAATTTTGATAATAAATTATAGTTTTCTTTCTAACTATATATTTTGAAAACTTGTGAATTTTTTATTAGATCTACCTTGTGTGTTTTTATTAGATCTACCTTGTTTGTGCGCGCGCGCGCGCTTGTGTATGTGTGTGTGTGTGTGTGTGTGTGTGTGTGTGTGTGTGTATGTGTATGATGAATATGAAAATTAAGATATAAAAATTAAAATAAGGAAAAAGACAAAAGCTTTTTCTACAACTTCAATACCAAAGCGACGGCGACATTTATTTTTCGTTTACTTTCACATTGTGACAAAAGATGACATTACCGATTAATAGACATTTAACCAACTGGGGCACGTCCTTTGCATGGAAATTTAATTAGTTTTTACTCAAAGTTCGATGAATGTCTTGCTAGTAGGATTTCAAAAAGGATTTTAGTCTTGTATTCTTCCTTTCTGCTTTTATTATTATGCAACTAGAACATATTTCAGCTTTATGTTCGACAACTCTTGAGCTTTACAATACGTTTTAAACTAGCGTTAAAAATTTGATTCTATGAAATATGAAGATGTCGCGCTTATTATGTACAAACAGCATACAAGGTTACGTCTTGGAGTATGCTAAAATTTCGGTACACTTTGACGCAAAAGGCTTGTGTTTGCTATAAATAACACTTTCGAATAAGGGTTGCTTTTTCGCATTTTCTGTTTAAGAATAACTTAGAAGAAAATGGTGACCTAGAATTGCTATTCTGCAATAATCATAAATTTTGTGTTATTTGAATTAACTTTCACTAAAATCTAATTATTTCGAAGTTATTTGAGGAGAAATAGTTGAACAAAATTACATATATTTGTTTAATATGTATAATATTGAAATAAAATTTCTATTAAATATTGTTTAATATTGTTGAAATAGAACATATTTGATTATATATACAATTTTTTAAATATAATAAAATTTTTCATTATAAAAGTATAAAATATCTAAAAATTATTTTTCTTTATCTCTTTCTCTTCTAACAAAATATTTTTATTAATTTGTTAGAAAAGTTTCTAATTATTATTATTCTCGAGTTTTTTAAATTTGTAGAGTATATAAATTTTATGTCTAGAAAAATCCGCATACGTAAAACTAGATAAGAAATGGCAATTTCTAACTTTCTATTGTTATGCGCGTAGCACAAAGAGTAGATATTCAGTCATTAAATCTTCAATGTTGAGTTAAAACTATCAATAATGACGCGACATAAATATATATAGATTTATATAATTTAACCGAAATTTGACTGGTTAGTTATGATAGAAAGTATTGTAGAAATGGTTTATTTTGGCATTTTTGCGGCACACGTTTGTAGTACTACAAAGAAGTGCCGCACTTTCCATTCTGAATTTTTGTATTCCTTTAAGTCAAACTTAAAACAGAAGAGATTCTATTATATCGGGATTTTTTATTATTCGGGATTTTTTATGGTCTCGCATAAAATACTAACGAAATTTTTTTTAGACTGAAATTTGCAATTGTTGCCAATATATTAGTTAGGAAAAATCTCGCCAATTAGTTTTGCACAAAATTTTTCTTTTTCTAATAGTCTTTTTTTAGTAGATGTCTATTTTTAGAAATAAAATTTCTATATTAACCACATAGTGATGTCGGATGCACATTCGAGTTCTTTCAGCTTAGTTTTTAATTATTATTAGAGCGTTTTCTATGCGTAAATAAAAAGCGTGCTATTCGATGCCGCTACGCGCGTCTCTTGTGCTTTCGTTTCAATTGGTTTGTATCAGGAGATCCTCTTGGCTTTGTTCGAAAGTCGTTAAGACTTACGAGGTGATAGAGTCATTTCAGAGACAATCTGACAAAAAAAATATAATGAAACCTTGTCAGAAACAATTTTTACGTCATGCAGCGACGTAGATTTTTATCGAAATAATAGCAGGTAGACAAACGAGAATGAACAGCACTGACTTGCAGACATATAAGTATTAATAAGAAAAAGGATAATACGAAAGTAAGCGCTAGTGATTGCGAGATAGGAATGATAAACAGAGTGATTGAAAGAAAACCGATGACATGGCAGAAATTGAAGTAAGGAATTAAAGCGTGGGGCGGACAACAGATCGAATCAGAGAAGAATTAATAAGAACAGTTGTAATATTTTAAAGAAGTAATGGCCGCGTTCAGCAGAATATTTATTTTGCAATTGTTAGAATTTTTTTTCGCTGAGATATAAGCCTATTCCATCGGATTTAAAAGTATTTTTGACGCGAAGATTTCCAATAGTTGCAAAATAAACTGCTAAAAGCGGTCAATTTTTTTTAAACGTAGTTTACGGAATATAAAAATTCTTAATGCTTATTTCACATCAATTTCGGTTAAGAATCTTTAAGGAACGCGGAATGTCGACGGAATGATGTCACCGAGAGAGATATAATGAAATGGCATTGCAAATCCTACCACTCCGGTCCTTTTCGCTGTGGGATCTTACGTGCATTTCGTGTGGGAGGAAATGCTCGAAATTGGATACGTGGCAAACTTTCCAAGGGATCGTGCTCGCTCGAATACCGTCTAATAAATAGCGCTATCGAATATTGGAACCACTTGATCGTTCTAAAACGTTATAAATCACGAAATTTGATATCTTGATTATCAGGCGGATGCATTTCTCTTCTTTCCCACCGTATCGTTCTTTCAAGAGACTCAAACGTGTTTCTATGTGTCGAATTATGGGAATATAATAAATCGTTTAACTTTAGATTACTCATACTTGATGCTGAATAATTATTGTCATGAAATCATGTATGTATAAACATTAATATGTAATGTAATAATAATAATTATAAATATGATAATAAGTATTAAATAAATATTTAATATATTATAATTTTTAAAATATTACAACATTAGCAACAACTTTATTTGATGAAATGTAGAAAATTGAAGTCATTTTTATGTATGAGTATTTTATAGTAATTTGTTTTGTATTGTTTACTTCTTAAATGCTCATACAAAACTCTATATAAAAATTAGGACAACAGAATTAATATTATCTTCTCTAATTATAACTTAAAGCTATACTCTCGGAGGCTGGGTCCGAACGGAAACCTGGCACCGTTTGCCCATGTGCCTAATATATCTCATTAAAATATATCGTGTAATATAGGTAATTTGATCTGATGTTGATCAAAATTGTATCGATCGACCATGGAAAATCGTAAAGTGATCCCTATCCGCGCACAAATTACTCCAGCCCATAATCACCGTCTCGTAATTACGATCGGCTAAAATTTATCGTCTTTACCATCGTTACGTTATTTCGAAAGACTTGCATGTAATTAATAATCGACGCGACGACGGAAAATCGCAAAGTGTTCCCTGCGCGTAAAAATTATGCGCGAGAGCGTAATAACGATCGATGAGTTTAGCCGTCGCGTCGTTCGCGATAACGCACAGTGTCTGCGATTAAAAATCAGACGGACTCGCGCGCGAAGTGTTCCATGGAAAATTGTAAAGTGGTTCCTCGCCGGGTCAGTTGAATATCGTCGCAAGTTTCTTATACGATTTCTTCAGTTGCCGGACGTAGTCTCAATTAACGGATCATTGAACGGCTTTCTTTTTATTTCTCACCGGTTAATTTTAATTTCCGCATATCGGCTAACCTGCGGAAACCCATCATCATCCATCCTGAGCATTTTGCTATCGAATCGTGCGAGGCGCGTTCGAGAAGCACGCACGCATTTTTCACCGTTCGTGCACTTTCCTCGACCTCACGTCTACCGATCGGTACTCTTACGTGACTCACGCATACCTAAAATTGTAATTTACGGTCACGAAAGACTAGAAAATACGTTTGCTCCAGGAGAGATTTTCTTATCGGGGAATAACAGTTGAATTTAACGTCCTTAGGAAAACAAGAAACGTTAATAGTACATTTACATAGTTATGTCTGCCTCACACTCACACTTTTGTCGAGAAACATTGAACATTGAGGATATGGGATATACATTATATATCATATTCTTCTGTTTAATTTGTTTTTGCAATTAGTGCGATTTCTCATGTAGAGGATATTTTGATATTTTATTTTTCTCTGTAACTTGGCGAATCACGAATATACATTTCTCGTGGAAGATATATCTTGAAATGTTTTTTTCTTTTCTTCTGCCGGCAGATTTAAGCTGAAGTAAAAATGAAAAATCTTCGATAATTAATGTATCAGTAATGTAAAGATAATTGATGTATCATTTACTACTATAGTTCAAATATTGTGTAATACTTTTATTGTACGATTTTTAATTTAATTAAATTGTTAAAAATAATTTTGAAAGTTTTACAAACAATGTAATAATACTAAACGTTCTACAAGTTTCCATTAAGTAAAAACGTAGACTAAACAAACGCGATTGCTGGTTCCTATAAGTATCATTAACGCCAGCACCCTTTCGATGATAGAAGTCTTCCTACAGCGATTTTCGACACGAGTCTTTTTGCTCCTTTTATGCGATCCAGATGTATCCGAAACGGTAAGACAAGTTCTTACATCGCGCCGCCAGCTTCTGGTACGTGTTAAGGTTAGCAGATGGCTTTCTAAGATCCAATGATCATAACTTGGAGTTTTCGTCTCACCCTCTTACGCAGCGCCTAATAGGCGCTCGAACTTATTTATCAGCAGCAGAAAAGCGCCAATTACTCGTTCGCTCCTCGAAACGGCGTGTCAACTTTCTCATTATAATATTACAATTGTCGTTTGCGCCACTTAAAATGTCGTTCATTTCCGTTCATTTGCTCCACACTAAAAAATTATATTAAACACGTGTGAGCGAACGCGTGCATATTTCATGACGACGGACGGCAAAAAGGAGAGATTTTCCTTTAAAATATTCGCGTGCGTGTATGAAATTGTTTTAATGCCCAAACCGCTCCTGCTTTATTCGTTTACGATGGGTGTATTATTCAGGTATGTTTATGAAAAGTAAACATCCACTTCACCTGTTTGGATGCAAATTAAGTGAATTTCACGGTAGCAAACATATTGGATTTGACGCATGCATGCCAAAATCAACATCGGAGGAACGGAGCGGTGAGTTTTTCCTAAAAGCATGGTTCGATAGTTTCTCTTTGAAAAATAAATATTTGTTAAAACAATCATGCGCGCGTGGATCGGTGCGACTCCAATTTTGGTATAAGCAGTGCTGGTATAAGCAGAGTCGCAAAAAGTTATGGGATCGCTGTTCAAGAAACGTGTGTGTCGGAAAGGCAGTTAAAAGCGGTAACTTCAAAAAGATTTTCCCTCAAAGGAGTGGTTCTGAGCAACTGCAGCTCCTTTTATGTGTATTGTCGGCGGATCGTCTACTGCAGTCCCACAATCGTACCCCCCGCTAATTCTTACCTTTGTGACTGAAAAATGCGGCCAAATTACAACAGAGGTCTACCATAATTTGCAAAACTATCTGTTTAACAGACAATTTTAACAGCAGATGTCCTCTTCTTCTTAAAAGTGTACGTAGAAAATATTTTCGCGAATAATATAAATTTTCTGAAATTATCTTTAATACAAAAATTGATAGAATTAATTCTCTTAGAAATTAGAATATATCAAGAGCTCTCAGAAGATAGATTTCTAAAAGTTCCTTTAACATTTCCACGATATTTTCACACCCACAACTTGAAAGACGTTTCAGCAATATTTCCGGCGGTTTCGATGGGCGGAGCGGTCGGAACGGTTTCGGATCCGCGCGTTGCAAAGTGCACGAAAAGTTAATTGAAGCCGCTGCTTTTCATGGCACGTTGTACAATAGGCGATTGTCCGTACGTCGGTGTGCCCGTACGGGGTGTTTTATTATGGGGGCTTGCTGGCGGGGTCTGACAACCAGACACTTACCACCGTGACAAAGTTCTCGAGGATCGAGGCGTCGAGGTGCCTCAAGAATTTTCATTCGAACGACGGCATGAAATCGAGGGGCGTGCAACGAGTAATTCACAGCTACAGCAGAAAAGAGAGGGCTCTCGTAAAATCTATTAATTCTCTTCAATACGTGTTTTCGTACGCTCGTTTTTATGCTTATCAGCGAAATTTCACGGATTTATACTTAAAATTAATTATATCATAATTGCATAAACGCCACAAACACAAATGATGTGAATGATATGAATATTTGCGAATGTTTGTTCTTTTGTTTAAACTTTCAGTTTTCTTTCTTTTAATTTGAATAATGCGTTTCCTCATTATTATCTCATGTTGAATATTATTTGTACAGGGTTGTCACAAAACTGGAAATCAGGGAAATCAGAAAATTATTAGTGAAATTGAAAACGTTCAGGGAAATCAAAGAAAAATCAGAAAATTTGCAACATTTCTTAAAAAATTAAATTTTTTTGTTTTATAGACTATATATAAATTTTTTTGTTTTTATATTTTTGTTTAATGTACGTATATCACTTATGCAATTTTGGAATACTACTAACTTAATAATTAAAAATGCAAGTGTCACAATATTAATAATAATTTACATTATTATGTTAAACTGATTTTTCAACAAATAATGGTTTTCAAATTAGGACGAAAATATCAAAAACCTTATCGAAAGTTAGAGAAAATCATGAAATTTTGTCTGGAAATCAAAGAAAAGTTATCGAATTTTAGAAGAATTGTGATAACTTTGTTGTATGTAACAAATCAAAATAGCTTCAAATGCACAATACGAATGTATTCCAAATCTCAGACTTTTTCGAGTAGCCGATTTAAACTGGCGCGTGTTATTTTCTGGAACGAAGGTATTGAGCGTTTGCTCCGATTATCATAAAATTTCACGTATGTATAACACTCATACTAGCAGGAAAGTTTGCTACTGTGCTGCTGAATACTTTGAGAAACAGTTGCAACAAAAGTGCGCTCGGTGCAGGTACAGAGCTGCGAGTCGTGCGAGTCAAATCGCCGACAAGGCGACGGCACAAGTTTCGACCAGATCAATACTTTCCATACCACAATCGTGTATATTAGGATATCCATCCAAGGGTCAATACTTGTCGGGCTACTTAAGGCACATCCTTATGTCGGGACAGTCGCACGACCGGAGGACTGCGTAAAGATACGTCGCCGCGACGAATTGAAAATTTCACGGGGACCGATGCGGCTTTTGCGGGCTTCTCCGCCCACGAAGATACGTGCTGTCCTACGTTTTACAATGTGCCTTCGTTAAGAAGGACCAGCTGCGCGATGCATAAAAATAAGCGTCAGTTGAATTTCATTAAAAAGTTTCAAAGAGAAGTACCGATACGAATGTGAATGACATTTACTCATACGATGTATCGTTCGATAGGTTTAAATGTTTTGGCGTGACTTTATATACGTATACTTTTAATTATAATTTTAATTATAAAATATAGAGACGCATACTATTGACAATCGCCCATATTATCAAAATTTATGTTGAGTCTTGATAATAATGTTTGTATTTTATAAAGAAAAGAATATAATGTTTAATTATAATTAATGCGACAATTCGTTTTTGTCCCGCCAAACATGTCAAATATTCCAATTTTAGCAGAAACGATCCTGTTGAATAATATTTTATAAATTTTGCAAATTGTAGAATATGTATTATCCCTTTCAAAAAATAATAAAGCCATTAAATATTTCCTCTGCAATGAATTAAGTGTAAACAGTGGAAAAAACTTAATTTTGAATTCGTATTTTAAGAGCAATATTAATAACAAAATTAATTTTGATTTCAGTTGCCAAAAATTTTATTATGTGAACTATTATATAAAATTTTATTATTATATAAACATTTCTTAAGAATTCATCTTATTAAACCAGATAATTTCTAATGGCGGATATAAATAATTGTATTATTTTTAAAAACAAATGACTTATTGTAATTATCTTTTTTTACATTCATACATCTTCCCCCTCTTCCGCTTAATATCTCGCTTTAAATCCGAAAATATTTGCTTAATTATAATATAAGAAATTTTCTTTCTCTTTCACATATACATATAATATACATTTCATTTATATAATTATTGTCTATTTTTTTGGCAAAATTACAATTTAGGTTTCACTTTGAAGACTACTAAACTTTTCGAGCATAGTGCGATAATACAGCATAATGTACAACATTGCAAATCCTCTTTTTTATTCTCTCAAAGAATTATAACGAAAATGTAGAAAGTGGCAGATGGCGACCAATATGATTATATTCGGTGCAGTTTAAAGGAGCGACGAAGATACCCGGGACCGTCACGGATTTCGAATCGGCATTCAACCGATTTCCGCGGAGCTTGGAAACGGTGATTTCGCCACGTAAACAGGAGCAACGTCAAGATAGAGCGCGAAGAGAGTTGGTTTAAATTCCTTTCAGGCGACTTCCCTCGTTGGATTCATTCTGGTCGTTAGCAGATGCGATCCGCTCGTGATTCGGCCGGGTTTCATGATTTTTCACGGTTTCAGCAGGCAAGAGAAATGTCTGGCCATAATAGTCTTTGTACTCTGACTCGCGATGCACATGTGATTTCGTCGAAGCATTGTGCCGGAAGTCAGTGATTTAGCGTCGACGAAGGTTTCTTCCTGGATACATAATCTTTTTATATATTTCAGCGAGAATTTTGTATTTTCAAGAAACTACTGCAGTAGTATATTATACATATATCTTACAAGTCTTTACATCATTTAGCTGTTATATAATATTCATTGTAATATAATGCACACATAAATATATCATCTATACAAGATTGTATATATAATAAAAGTTCATATAGACATAATAAATATAATTTCAACACTACACATGTCGCGAAAGAAAAAAATGAAGTTTGTATAGAAGATTATATTCATCACCAAATACGGAACACAGAATAAAGAAAAATATTAAAAATATACTGTTTTTCCCTCTTTTTTTTCTTTCTTTCTCTCTCTTCATTGAACACGTAAAATTAATGTAATAATGGAAGACTATAAAATGCATCTTTTAATATTTCTTTCACAATGATTTTTGTTGATTATAATATTTCTGAAATCGCAATAAGATTTAACAAGTAGTTTTGAAAAATTGTGAGTACCTACTTGAGAAAATCATCATGCATATTTCTTACGAAATTGTTCGCGATTGAACGACATGCGACGTGTCGATATCAACTTATTGGAACGCGAAGCGTGGGCTCACTAAACAGAGCGCAGCGCAAGTTTCGATAATGAAGGGACCAATTACAATCAGGAATCGAAACTTGACGACAACGTTTCTAGCTAAATTGTTTGATTTAACGTTACTTCCAGAAAACATTTCTCTCGAACAGTCTAGCAACGATTCAGTAATAATAAAAAGGGGAACACAACGTTCTTCTCGATTCTTTTCAATTTATTGATTCGGGATAACAGAAAAAAAAGTGTTAGTAACGTAGTTCTGTCTGTGACTCTTTGTATAATTGCAATCTTGTCAAACAAGTGTCAAATAAAGACATCCATAGTGATAAAGCATTGATAAGTAGTGATAAAGGTTTATCAATTCCATCTCCTGACAAATTCATTTAATTTTTTTCGTCATGTTTCTAGCAATTTTATCGAGATTCTTTTTGCTAATTAGATATAATAAATAAATTTTCTTACATTTGCAGTAGTGTTGATGATATTTGTTTATACTTTTGAGAAATAAATTCTAACATTTTTTGTTACGAATTAAACGAAAAAACATTAATAACGAATATACATACATGTATAATTCAACACTCATACATATATATATGTATGCTTGAATTCTACATAATCTAAAATCTTATCTAAAGTCAATAAATTTGTGCCGACTTTTTGATTTTATACGTGATACTTATATTATGCAAATATTACCTATACAATTTCTCTCAATATGGTTATTACGCTAAGATTTAATATTACGAACAATCTTCGTGACCTTATTATCGAGAAGAAATAAAACAGATATATGACACTATACTTCGCGAATAGTCCAGCGACCAGAAATGCAATTCTTTTGTGGCGCCTGCATATATTGCGTTTTACATTACGAGCGAGTGTATTCACGTGTTTAACGTTAACTATATATACGACTGTGCCCATATATACGAGAGTGCCCATATATATGAGAATAATTTAATGACTGTAAGACCCAATGCGAAGTTACTTTCGATCGAAGTACTAAAAGGTATTCAAGCGCGAATAGTGAAATTAAATCGAACGTATAGGTCCATTGATAAAGAATTTTTCCGTATCGCTCTACAAGCTTGGCACGCGCATTTTATTGGCGTTAATAAATTTCAGCGAGACAGAAGCGTATGGAAATCGCGCGGACCACTCGTTAGTACGGAAAAATTTTAGCGTGGTAATTTGATAGCGGCAGTCGGATGATGACGGCGCGTCGGTGAAAAGCTGACAAATCGCTCGCGCGGATCGTCAATCAAAATCATTCCCATTCAAGCGTTATATGAGCGTCTGTGATTTGCATTAATAAATTTCGTGGTGCGCACCGGAAACCGCAGCGTGAAAATTTATGACGGTGATTTTGCGGATCTCGTAGTGGTGCTCGTGAAAAACCGCTGTCGCGGAAGAAATATCGTATTCTTCTCGCCGTCTCGCCTGTAAATATCATTTCGCTTGGTTTCATATTTGACGCAAAATGGATTTTCGTTATTAAATCGCATCAAGCAAATGGAAAAATTTATCTCAGGATTGGATCGATCGAGACATTTTTATATATTTAGGATCAAGATTATGAAGAAACATGAGATTTTTCCAAGAAAAAGGTAATAAAGAAATTTTTTTCTTTATAGTAAATTCTTGCTAAGATTTTCCATAACATTCTCGTCGGGAATAAATAAATAAATCGTTATGAGTCTCGCTCCGCAGAAGTGAAATTCCATTCGTGTAATTTAGGAAACGACCGAGAGACATTAAAATAATTCAGCGTATCAGAAGGGGAGAGAGAAAGAGAGAGTGAAATAAAGGATCGTTTGTAAATCAGCAAAGTATAATTAATGGTATAATTAATGGTATGTGATCTTTTATAGAGTCTGCATATCGTACTTTGACTGTCCATAAGGTTATCATTGGAAAACATTATTTATTCTACGAGACCATGTTGACTTGCGATACGATCATTATTAATCATGCTTTAAGCACAGATTAAATTGCGATTTATATCTCGGCGAACGCATAGAATTGCCTCGTTAATTTAACTCGGGGAGACTTAGCGACATTCGAAAGAAAATTGTCTTGGGTGTTCTTAAAACTAATAAGCTCGTGTTTATTACGACAACTTTACCTTATGCATGATTAACTCAAGAAATTGAAAAGGAGAGCGATAGATATCTATGCTTAATTTGCAATCGATAGAAGAGAAAAACACGAAAGGACAACTATAAATTCCTCTGCGATTAAATTCCACTGCGTAGATTATCTTCGAACACGTAATTATCTTGCTATATTAAGAGCCCTTAGAATTCCAAAAGTTAGAGCGTAAATGTACAAAGTACATTTACTTTCATCAAAAAGTTAGTATTTATCCGGAAAGTTCATGCCGATGTTGAAGGAAAATTGAAACGCAGAAAATTTAAATTTTAGTATACATTTATTAAATTATATAGGTTAGTCGGCACGAACTTTCCGGACAACCCAATAATACACGGAAAGAATGATTTTTCTGAAATATTTAAAAATTTAAATAGACACACAAGATCTGAAAATAATTTTGTTGGACCATAATTAAGATAATTATGTAGGAACTTAAGTATGTTGAAGCCATGTTGTAAAATTTTTTATATTTTAGCAATCAATGTTTTTTTAACTATATATTACCATATATATTATTAAAAATTCTGCGAATTCAGGGATTATGAATATAATATGTTTTTTCGTTTTTAAAACGACGCGTAGTAATAAATTTTAGCCATACGTGTTATAAATTTACGGGTAAATCGGTATGGAAAATTTGAACGAATTATCATGAATAATATGTCACGTAATCCTCTAGAATTGTTCTGAAAAATTGTTCCGACAAACCGACTGAAACCATAAATTACTCGGCATCAGTTTAACCCTTTTAAGCGTACGACAGAGATCTCCAAGCAATCCGATTGTAGATATTACATAAAGTGGTTGACCGCATCCGACTTCAACCCTTTCCGTATAGTAGGAAAAAGTTGGACAAGAGATGATTTTCCACACCACGATTTTCAAAATGTTGCCGACACTATTGGAAAACCAGCCCTGAACTTGGAGAAATGTATACACAAAGCGTTAATTTAACGAGTGGATATTATAAGAAATATTATAAGAAATATTTCATTATGCTTTAGCTTTTGTGTCTTAGTATGATAATCATGCCACCGGTGTTAACCGATAATTAAATTTTTTACTCGTGCTATTACACGAAGTAATTTAAATTGCTGACTCTTGACTTTCTACGATATGCAAGACATAGTTCTTCGCTAAGGAATCTTCGATGAGGAGTGAGTGTTAAAAGCAGTATCAAAGCATCATGAAAAATTCGTTTATAAATTAAATACCCGTTATGCGATGATATAGTACATAACTAAATGAAAGATGAAATAAAATTAAGCGCAACACAATTTCGCATTGAACAGAAAGCAAGTATGAGATTAATATATCATGATTTTGCATTTACGTGTAATGCGTGTAATTATACGCTCTGAATAGACTTTTGCAATGAAGTGCAATGATGAAATAATTACTTTTGTTTTATTGCCTTAACGTTATCCTGTTATTAATCGTTCCAAAAATATTTGCAAAGCTCGGAAACAGATTTGTAGGAATTTAACGGCAACGCCACATACATATATGCAATCTGTAATCATGTTAGAATAAAGCACAAGAGTAGAATCGTTCATGTTTGCATTCTCCTTTTACTGGGAAAACCAGGTTCACGGAAAGGGTGTAGACGCTTTGGAATTGGATAATTTGAAATTGAAATTACGACATGGAATTTCAACGACGATTTGGCTTCCATGAAGAAGAGGGTGAATACCACCACCTGATCGTTCGTTCTTTCGCCTCTGCTTTCGTTTTCTCCTCGTTCGCGTAGCTGCGTCCTGATTCCTTTTTTCTTTCCTCACTTCGTGTCGACTGGTAAAAGCTGAGTATCCATTGTTTCAGCACGGCCTTTATTTTGTTGAAAACAAATGACTGGGCGCATAAAGATGGTAACAAAAACCGCTGGTTTCCTTCGTTAAAACTAATATATGTCACCATTATTTTTAATAACGCAAAAAAAGGCAAGAACCCCCATCATTGCTGGATGGAAGCTGCTACCGCCGCTGCCTGTAGCGGGTTTTTGATCGCTTTTGTTTCTTTTACATCCGTTTGTTGAGTTTAACGAGGGTTGACAGACTAAAGGCCTCTGTCATTACATTCGATCCTCGAATCTAGCGATTTCTGGATTCCCTTGTTAGAAGATATTTCTTATTTAAAAGTTATGAGATGATTGATAGTTATCACTTTGCGTATAATTTAATTAGATATTGTTAAACGGAAAATACCCATAATAACAATTATGACTCGTTCTTTATTTCCTTCTTTTTACTTCAAAATCATTCACATTGCCATTTGTGGCGAGTGTTTTCGGTCACATAATGCAACGTAAAATTACTTCATCATCCCTCGCAAAAATTTGGCCGAAAATTCTCTGACGGTCTCATCGTGCGCTCAAAGCGCGCTCAATAATTACACGCTGAATTATGGTCAATTAATGCGCTAATTACGAATTCACTACCGACGGTGTGCGACGCGCACGCATAAAATTCTCGTG
Source organism: Atta colombica (assembly GCF_001594045.1). NCBI lineage: Eukaryota > Metazoa > Arthropoda > Insecta > Hymenoptera > Formicidae > Atta > Atta colombica. The sequence continues at coordinate 1,330,702 of NW_017259459.1, forward strand.
CCACCCAACGCGCAATCAATTTCCATTCCGGTGGGATTGAGAATGGAGGGTTTTTTTCGCGGTATATCGCTGTATATGGAGGCGTCTTTTGCGAAGACATACTTTCACGTCTCTATTAAAGCGCAGCACCGACGTCTCAGTGTCGCGTGTAATCTGGTTGCCGGACTAATCTGTTTAATGGCTTTCGTGCGCAAGAGAATATTACGTCGGAGTGTACCAGACACTCACGCAACTATATGGTTGCGAATCAACGATCGTGGTCGTTGCTGCACTCGTTGCTCGATCCTGGCGGGCGGCGGGCACTTGGAAGATTGTTCACAAAGCATTGCGACGCATGAGACAAAATGAGAAGTCATTAACTCAGTAACGATCGAACGACTAGTCATCAAAAATAATTGTGGAGATAATATATTTGTTCGCCTCTTGAGAAAATGTATTACGATAAAAAGAGTGAGGATGGTGACGTTATACTTTTATATATTCTTGAAAGTCTTAAGTTGTTAAAATGTAATCATATAACATATATAAAAGTATCACTTACAATTTTTTTACGAAATTGTGAAATGGAAATAAAGATCGGATTTTTTGTTTTAACAACATAATAATTAAAGAATTGGTGGTAAACGAGAAAAGAACCATTTTATTGAAATATTTAAAAAGCTATATACAGCTTTAATTATATGTAGATCTGAAAATAATTTTGTTGAATAATTTTGTATAAAAATAATTGTCAAGAAACTCAAGCATAATGAACAGTACTGCAAAAAAATTTTGATATCCTAGTAATCAGCTTGAACGTTCTACATAATTATTTTGATAATTCAACGAAATTATTTTCAGATTTATATTTTGAAGCTAAATTTTCCTTACTTTAACAAAATCATTCTTCCGTGTGCGATAATAATTATCAATAAAGTTAAATAATTATCAATAAACTGTCAAAGAAAATCGATTAAATAATTGAATTGAAAACAAAAATTCGATCGATAATAATTGCGCGTATAAAAATATTCATACCTAACCTTGTTGAATTTTGTGAAACAAGATTTGTTACAAAATAATCTTTAAAATATACGTATTTTTAAAAAATTAAATTGATCAATTTTTATTAAACCTCTATCTTGGTTTAATCGAAGAGCAGAAACACGAGCTTCTCGACTTGGTGCACGTGCCAGCCAGTAATTGCGGCGCGATGGAGGAGGTGTGTCCGTCCTTTGCATATGTGCAACGGCGTCAGCCTTGATGCAGATGATTAAGTGCATTTGTTAGGAGTTTATCGACATTGCACTGCACGTTCCTTCTTTGCTCAATCGGTTTCGTGTGATCTTTCTACCGACAGATTTCATCAGCGTCAAAATGTAGCAGAACTGCCGATTCAGAAACGACGCCGATATAATCGTCGATTACAGACGCGTTCATGAAATTTCTAGCAAGAAATACTTTTTGCTTTAAGTGTTTTTCATTAAAGGTACATCTTAATATCTAAATGTTTTTACTGCGAAAATATATATGAAACATGGAACGTCGATTAAACCGATGGCATTTAAATACAGTTTTCCAATACAAAAACATCAGCGTAATAAAACTTTATCACATTCTGTCTACGTACATTGATGTGATGTTATTGCTTTAATTTTTTTTATTATTGATTCTTTCGATACATACACATATAGAAATAAGAAATGGAATATCATGTGTAATCATTTGCGATCTTTTTGCCTGCGACATCGTCATTATTCTTATCGTATTTTAACTACTGCGTCGGAATCGAAATATGTTCAATAACCTTGATTGAAGTCACGATGTATCTGCTTCATAAATCTTATTTCTTACAATACTTCGGCGCGAATTAAGGAGCGGCGCCGGAGGCGCCAATGCGTCAGTCCACTTTTTGTTGAATCTTTCCAATCACCACGTATGTGCTACGCGTTCGAGGTCGGAGATACGAAGAGAGCTATTGATGCGCGAAAATTGCACGAACCCGAGGGAAAATTTATTGAGAGTGGGGGGGGGGGGGTTACGTGGGGGGGGAACATCGCTCGCTCTATGCTCTCATTGATTTTTACATTTCCATTGATTTTCACTTGAACGCGCGGACAAACTCGATACTATGATACCTCTAGGACACTTTTCATTAAACAACTCTCAAGAGTAACAAACAAAATTCGCTCCGATACGTATCGATGACACACGCTTCGCTGCGTGGTCATGGGACATTTTTTTCCGTCAGAATGGATATCGGCGATTGATATAGATTGTAACGATCCGACGAGGCAAATTGAGATTAAAAATATGAATATCTAATCGAGTATCTAATTATATTATTTAGAATAGAGATTTCAAAATAATTTTAAATGATGCGATGGAGAAGAAAATGTATATTTTTTAATAGCCATTTGGAATTAAGAATTTATCGCTTTATTTAATCTGGATTTACAAAATATGTGAAATAAGTATAAATGTACAAATACATAGTACTAAATATTTCGTATTTATATTAAAAAAGGTCTACTCAAGTCCTTGTTAAAATTTTGTGTGGAATTTTAACACATTCAAATATAATTAATATAATGTGACTATACTATTTAAATAATTTGTATTAAATTGATATTCAACATTTTATAGTATCAAAATAATATAATTCATGAGTAAATAAAAACAGTATAAATAACTATAAAATAATATGTTTTAAAACATAAACTTTTAAGATGAATAAATAAATATGTATTAATTTAGTATATTATGAATGTTAATTTTACTGAAAAAATATGTCTACGGTTTGTTTGCAAACTGTACTAGTATTATCTTCTTTGTGTTTATTTTTTAAAATAATATTTGTACCACCTTTTTGAACATATTCATTTTGTTAAATTAATACATATAAATTTGAGTGGACCGTTTAGGACATGAAGTGTATTACATTTAATACAACGATGTACATGTATGTATATATAAATACATAATGTATATAAATGTATAAATATGATAATATTGGATATATGAGTGAATTTCGAATCTCTGCCAGGTGCGATCTTGGTTGCGTTATGAGGGCGTTGTGTGTTCACATAAGTTTCCATAATAGTCTCTCTCATGCGGGTGTATTCACATCGGACGATCCATTCATATTAGTTAAGTGTGATACACGTCCCACCAGCTGGTGGTCGCGTGTGAAAGATTTAGAAATCATCGTCGGTTGAGCTCTTCATTGAGGCAGAGTGGTGGTTTACTTAATAATTTTTATGTATTGAGTGACTGGAGAAACTTACGAAGAGCTCTTATTTTAACATGAGAAATCCGAGAGTTTAAAAAAAAAATCTAATTTGAAATCCGATTAGAAGATAAAAAAATTCGTTATATTTTCGTAGTTTTCTGTGAATGATCTTGTGAACGCGCTGCATGTATTTTCCACGGACGAAGCACTTTCGTCTCGTAGGGTCCGAGGAAGCGTCGAGATGCGGTGATAGTGAGCTTCGCATAGCAGCTGTTGCCGTGATAGCGTTAAGGCAAGGGTTTAATGTACCTCGAAGCCGACGTGAACGCATACTTGCCTATCCGCGTTTGCCCTCCACGCGCGGCATATGGCGCGTAATGATTTTTCCTTGATGATAATTATGCGAAACCATCTATCCGCGCAAGGGACACCGCTTGCGTCTGATACGTGTCCTTCTTGCCTTCTCTCACGTTACTCCGTTTTACGTATGGATTCTCGTTATGTACGGAAGAAAATTGCATCACGAGCGATCGACTTGTTGAAGGTGAATATAATGTGCACGAAGTAGTCTGAAGATTGCCCATCTGCTCTACTACTAATGGGGTACTGCCAGTGCAGAAATAATGCGAACGAAGCATGATTTCAAGATGGTTCATTTTCTAGCGAAGGCTTCAAAAAAAAAAAAAAAAAAAAAAAAAAAAAAAAAAAAAAAAAAAA
>NW_017259459.1:1334729-1351062 GCF_001594045.1 Atta colombica
CTTTACATTCATACATACTTTATTTTACGAGGCGTCGATAAGTGACGTGTAAATTTACTGCGAGAACAAAAATTGACAGAGAATCAAAACAATCTTTTTAAAAACGCACACCTACGAGAATGTTATTCAATTGTTTCTCGGTGACCTGACGCATTCTCTAACGAGGCAATGAAAAAACACGACGAACAATAGCGAGCGATTCCTCCTCTTCCTTCTCGCACTAGTAGTAGATTCGGCAGCCTCGAGTACGAGCCAGGCACCTAAATCACACCCAATGTCAACGGGTCAACAATGCCCGTCACGCACATCCATCTTATTAACGAATGTTAATCATGTCTTCAGCAACGCGTCGTCCGCGTATTACCTCTGCGGCCACCTCGGTGGAGCATTGTTCAGTCGAGCTTACAAAACCAAACCAAACGAAACGTAACCCACCCCCTCGGTTCCCTTGTAATAAGATACTCGCCATCTTCGTATGTAAATGTTGGCCATTCATTACGTTCTTGGCTGAATGATTGGGCTTTTTGTGGGGAATCTCTTCACGACAAAGCCGTATCATCGCTTAGAACGCCCGTGGATAAGATTGGGAATTATATTTGCGAAGTTCTAATTGAGAATCGCAAGGAAAAAAGGAAGAATGAATCTGATTATTTGTATAATAAGAAAATTTTGTTCGCAAATTTTTAATTCAGTTTTAATTAATTTGTAATATTGTAATTTGTAATTTAAACAAATTTTATAATCTTAATGAATTGCGCATCGTCAATTTTGTTGACCTGTTATGAAAATATTTATATGCATGCGAGCTAAATTTGCTAAAGGTTCTAAGTACTTTTTTTATGCTTAGAAGTGGCCTTGTGAGGATAAAAATAATTCTTTGAGAACAATGTTGTAAGTAAAACACATGCGCTCTCAAGCGGTTGATCATATGAGCACGATACTGAGATGGTATATGCGAGTGAATTTTAAAAAAAGTTGTTAGTTAACCGCGAACTTTGACTTCACAGAGATTTCTCGTATATGTGAGACGCATTTGTATTTGCATGCACGTGTTCACAGTTCATATTTTTGTTTGCACGAATAGGTTTAACAGAAAATATTAACAATAAAAAGTTTCTGGAATCGATTAAGTACGATGAATGAATGGTTTCAGTGATCGATAAATTCAATTTCCGATGAAATGCTCTTTTCCGTCTTTTTCAGCGTTATACATACATCACAAGATAGCTTTTCTTCTAAGATGAACTATAAAGTTATAATTGTGCGTAAAGCACAGTTGTTAAAATAATGTCATTATTTATATACTTTATATAACATTGTATACACTTTGATATAATAGAAAATGTTTTTAAAATTCTTTCATTGATATTATATAAACTCGTGTGATATATCAATTAGCAAAAAGCAAACGAGTTCGAGTCCGAGAAAATTTGCTTGGGACACGCGAGCGTTTTGTCTTTGGGGCATCGTTCGCAGGAAATCTTTCGGTTCTCAAGGGAGTAGGTATTTGACTTGGCTTAAGCGCACCCACGTTCCTCCGTCTGGAGGAATGGATCTAGAGATGTTTTATGTTTTATGCGAGTTGTGCAGCTGCCCGTTGCCGACACCCCCGCAACTCAATATTCAAATTAGCGGACGAGACTCTCGTCTCCTCCCTCCCAACCCCTGCCTTTTCGTTCGCCCCCTTATGTGCACTCGCGTAATGAGAAAAAAGATGTGGGCCGCGAAATATTATCATAATGACGTTCAACTGTAGGTATAAAGTATTGCAAAAAAATAACGAAATGTCGTGTGTATAATATAATATAACTGAAAATAAGTTATACCGATTATATATCTTTTCTGGTTACTTGTAGTCAATTAATTCGTTAAATGACTGTCTTAAATTTATATTAATTTACATTTGAAAATTATTGCCTATACTTTGTATTATCTTATATATTTTTATCGCTCCTTTTCTCTCATATTTGAAACTAAAATAATGTCAAGACCAGAATCAGCCACTCGTAGTTTGTTTTTTTTTTTGTCATCCGTCAAACTTCTTGCGAGGTAAAGTCGGGCGTGCTGTCCGACTTTCATCGTTTTATGGTGCGACATCGTCCCTGAACGATTAGAATTGATCCAGAATGAAGAAAAGAAGGGGCAGCTGCATCTACTGCGTTTGGTTAAGCTGCAGTGTTAAAGTAGGACGAAACGACGTTTACGACGCGCGACCGGTGTCAGGCAACAGGGCGAGAAAGGGTGTTAGTTTCACTTGGGTGGTCTCGCGACTTCTTCAGGATTAATCGGCGACGTCTCCGGGACGCAATATATAAATTGGGCTGCACGGCCGTCTCTTCCACGATTCCGGCCTCGTAGGATTATAAATGCCCGGTCCTTCGGTCCTTAGCATCATTGTAGATGGATATCTCTCGTACGCCGCCGAAGGATTGCTCCCGGTCTTGCTTCGACTTTGATCGAACTACCCGAGAAGGCTTAACGCACATACGTATTTTTCAAAGTAGGAATTTCGCGTTAGTCGTATTACAACATTCCAAGACAAAGCGATCGATTCATCATTCGGATTTTTGAATGTAATCTATTGTATTAACGTGGAATTTTGGAACATGTTGTTCAACTAGCAAGTTGATTCTGTTAAAGATAGCTCAAAATAAATATAAACAATTTTTACTCTTAATTTTATTTAATTTTATTTTCGAATCCAAATTTTTATGTCGTGTAGAACGAACATTCGAAGTCGATATTAAAACGCTGCATTTTTACAGCGTTTCGTAAAGAAATGCTCATCGAGCTATTGAAACTGTCATGGATCATCAATCTAATACGATACACAGACACATATACACACATACACTCACAGCTCACGGCACCATGAGCTAATCCAAGATTCCTACCGCGTCACGACGTCCTCTGCGACGTTAATCCTACGGGAACCAAGCGTTTGGAATACCGTCACCCTTTTTCGTCCCGTCGAAAATTACCATCTAGTCACCATTCTTGGCGTGCGCCACTATCAATAATGTATCCCCGAGGTCAAGTCAGTGCCCGATCGTCGGGTTGCTGGTACGCATCTATCTCGCATTCTCCTCTGCAACGTCTTCCCTTTCTGTTATCTACATATGTATGCCAGTGCGTATTTCTTTACAAAATTTATTCCCTCAGGAGAACGAGACGCTAACATTTACCTTTCTTTGCAACAGAGATTATTTTTCTGCACAAAATGTGGTTCTTTTTCTTTCTGTTCTCTGCAAAAATTTGTTATTTCTAGAAAGACTCCAGCTTTATATTTTATATCGAACTCACAACGCGATAAATATTACCACAAGTTGGAAACCAAGGTCTACATAATCAGAATAATTCATCTTTATTTTATTGAGATACTGCAACAAAAATTGTATCTGCAAAATTTCCATCTTCGCATACCTCTCATACGCATCCCTCTCGCGGTCTGGCATATTAACATAATAAATTAAATTATAATCCTCTTATGATCGCATTCGTCTCGCGCGCTCAGGTGCCAAAGCTCGTTTCCTTCTTCGCGCCCCATCCTTCTGCCTCCCCCTTTGCGTCTATTCGAGTCGCACGCAATCGGCTTCGGCCATAAAGTTGCACGGCCCGCTGGCGATACGACACGCCGCGGGACAGCGCCAAGAAGTGTACAATACTGTGTACTTCGTGTCCGTGGAACACGACATGCCCATGCAGTGTCCAACAAATGACGGGACCGTCGTGTGTGGTCCCACCTGCGTGGGTGTCTCTCTCTCTCTCTCTCTCTCTCTCTCTCTCTCTCTTTCTCCCTCTCTCTCCCTCCCTTTCTCTTCTACCTCGCGGGACATCCCCCGACCGGGGATGTATCTCAGACTTGAGACCTATCTTGGTCCACCTTGTCGGGACGTGGACATAGATCTCACGAGGATCTCTTCGTCCCTGATTCGATATCCGTCTATGTACAAAGGAAAGATGGAAGAGAAAATGGTGTCAGAGGTGTGCATGGATCAATGATTGTTCTGCGCTAATGCGAGAAAAATTTTGCAATTTATCACAATTATATTAAACTGTAATAAATAGATAAATTTTTGTGTAAGATATAACTGAAGAAAGTATATTAACTGAATTAATATCAATTAATATCAAAGTATTTCAAATAGAGCATAGACGCGAATTTTTTACAGATTTAGTGCATGGGAACATTAATAATTTATATTTATGATCCTGTCGAATATTTGCTGAGAGAAAGGAGAAAAGCACTTTTCTGACAACGAAAATATATAAGGAAGAAACGCCATTTCCGCGTGGGTGATTGAATAATCGCTGTACTAAGATTCACACTGGCTGAAAAAGATCGTGTGTGGTACTTTCCGCTTCTCTTTCTATTATACTCAAGTCACTGCTATAATAAAAGAGGCAATTTATATTAGTAAATGGGTTAAAGTAAAAAGAATTTTTATCTTTTAAATGGAGATTGATATTATCAGTATAATAAATTATCAATATTACTAATAATAATTTTTAGTTTATATGATCGTATTACAGCGAAAAGTTAATGTAGATTAATTTTACGCACAAAAATGTTTTAAGGAAAAAATTCAATGTAAAATGGAAGATGCAGGGACGCTCAACTGAGATCCCATCATTCGCCTGGGGTCGAAGAACCGATAACTCCTGGCGAAGGTGTCCATGATGAAGCGAGTCCTCCCTCGGAAGGAAGGATGTCGTGAGATAAGGCAGGTGAAATTCCTTCATCACGAAACACGCAGGTAAAATAGAAGAGTGGCATCACTTGAGAACGATCAGGACGGAAAACGTGTGTTACGAGTTGAGAGTAGATGCGTAGGGTGAGATAGAGTGTCGCCGAAGGCGCCCCTTTTCGTACGTTAGGTGTTAGTTTAGGCAAGGGTTTTGAGAAATAGATAAATATCCGCCACGAAAAACAGGAAGTTCCTCTACGTGGGCAGAATCTCGCCCCTTCTTCAAAATCGATATTCGTGTGTTCTTTTTTTTAACTCCGTTTCTTCGTTACTTAAGTATTCACAACTTTTGAGGGTAAGTTCGTATTCCAAATGTGTCGAAGCATGCGTTTCATGGCGTGCGGAACAATAAAGCACTCGAGCAAGACATTTCGCAGATACCATCTGGATCCTTTTTCCGGTTTCTTGGAAAGAGGACAGAAAAAAACTCGCGGAATTATCTCAAGTGGAAACTCCTCAAGAATTTTTTTAAGTCGTTACCGGTGGTACTTGAAAGTTTCCGGGCACTCGAGGGCTGCGAAGCCATTATCGACTTAACGCTCTTTACAAGATCATCTGTCATTTGTCACCAACATCAAGATACGCGATTCTTGTAGAGAACGAATGGAATCTTGGTAGTTCTTTTTATTTAGGAAGAAAATAAAGATAATAGATTTTTTTTTATAAATATACATACATTATTAATATTTTATCAAGCGCTTTATAGTCTATGCTTAATTTTATTTGAAAGTTTGTTGTTGAATTGTTGGAGAAGATTTTGTTTCGCGTTCAGGATATGCATGAAATCTTTCTGAATGTCAAGTGATACGAAGTGAATATTTTCTTTCTAGAATCATCAGTACCGTTTATTTCAACGTTGTCAGCAGGATGTAAATAAAGTAGCAATGAGAAAATAAATAGACAAAGTAAATACGAATAGCTTGATTGATGAAAAGTTCGATCATTCTGCATTTAGTAGAAAAAAATCGCTAAGAGGGATTAAATTGCATTTCTGCGAGAATTGTTATGAAAGTCGTCAATATCTGTCGCGAAATGAATAACGAAGCTAGCTTATGACGGAAAACATGAAATATTCAGAATATTTATACACACATTTCCAATGATTTATTCTATTTTATTATTATGCTATATAATTTGTTAATAGTATACAAGGTAATATATCTTATTTTAATCGATTCACTTAATTTTATCTGAAATTATTGGTGATATAAAAAATGTTTTAGATGAAAGTGAAACAGTTTTATCTAAAGAATACATACAAAAATTATATTGTTTTTAAAAAATGTACAAATTGCATAATTTTTTGAAAAGCAACAATGTACATATTTTTTTTATCAAGTCATTTTTTTGATTTATCTAGTTATTCTGTGATAAAAATGATAAGATACAAAATATTAAAATATTAAAATATAATTATCAAAAAGTTAATAAATTAATTTAAGTTAAGATATTTTATATTTCATGTCAAAATTTGCCAGAATAAAATGTGTCGTGAATTATTGATTGAAATTAATTTTTCGATATCTCCATCTTAATTTTTATATGTAGAATAGTTAGAGGAATATATGAAAAAATTTGTTAATAATTTTGGCAAAAATTGACTGAATTGATTAAAATAGGACACTCTCTCTCTCTCTAATATCATATATTAACATTATAAACAATTTTTTAATTGTAATAATTGTTACTTGAACTAGGCTATAAATTGTGTTTTAGAAGAAAACTTTATATTTCTGTTTACATATTTTAGAATAAATAAATAAACTGAAACGAAAGCAAAAGATATATGTCTCTGAACATGCATTTGATATGAAAATTACAATTATTTGCATTCGATGGCCTTTGCACTTCGTTTACGATGTCTCTCTGCATCCGTTAAAAGATCCTTATGACCTCAGTAAGTCAACTATCAATAAGTCAACAAGAATTATTCTCTTTCAAAAAAAAATGCTTTCCTAATTTAGACTTGTTATGCCTACATTTTCTCTCATCCGATTTCTCTCACCGATCATAAAATCTCAGTTTATCAACAGTTTTATCAACAGTTATTGACAAGCCCTAACAGTAAAATATTCAAATGGGTGTCAATGTTATTGACGCAGATTAAATGTTCTGTAGAGAGATGCTGATCTTAAAATTATGAAATTAACTATTTAAGTCGGACATTTTTGTCCGATATACAAACTATTTATTGTCTGTAATCAATCGATTATCATGAAGACTTCTATTAAAGCAGAAAAATTCAGTAAATAATTTTCTTAAATACAGAATCATGTTGATTCTGATTGTATGAAGGTTTTTATTCTTGTTTTGTCAATTTTATATATATTTACATTATTTATTAATAATATATTCTCTTAAACATTATTGAAAATAGATATATACGGAAAAATTTTATTAAAGTATCTAAGAAGATACAGATCTGAAAATTTTGTTGACTTATCAAAACAACTATGTGAAATTATATTTAATCTTGTTATTATACTTGAGTTTCCACATAATTATTTTAGCCCATTCAAATTATTTTTAGATTTGTGTGTGTGTATGTGTATCTAGTTAAATTTTGTAATATTTCAGCAAACTTGTTCTTTTCGTGTATTAAATACGATTGTATATTTATTGTACGCTATATGTATAAAGCTCTCGTAATTTTGCGTTGCAGAGACGTCGTGTAATGTATTTATAAAACAAAGAGATTCTCTTGACGTTATTCTTCTGAGACGTGAACTACGAACCAGAACGGACGGACACCATTGTCACTATTTTTCGCATTTCACATTTTACATAGAATCAGCATGCGTGGTTTTTTTCTTTCTCACTTATCCCCAATTAAAATTCTGACGAATTGCCATTATTTACATCGAGATATCGGCTAATAAATTGACTACACATCCGCGAGTTGCAGTGGATGGTTTGTAAAACGGGCGTATTGCATCAGGCACGCGGAATATCTTGTATATACAAGACTGATACGATTATCGGACCCTTTAACGAGCGCCATACCAAGATGAGTCTCACTCTGGCGGGCTTGACTTGTCTAAGTGATCCCAAAATGGGTAGATAGGAATGAGGAATAAAGAGTGCGCGGATAATCGTGGCACTTAGTATCATTCCCCTACTCGCGGGATCGACGGGAGTGCGGGCAGGTGGAGCCGAAATCTCACGAAAAATCCCGAAACCGTAAAGATAGACTTTTATCGTGTCTCCTGGGCGAGCATTTGTCCCCTGAGTGGCGTTTATCTCATGGGTCTCAGTAATGTCTGTAACTTAACACTGTCCCCAAGAAAGAGACTGATAGCGATGCTGCGTCTGGTCGATCCTCTCGCAAGATGTATCCTCTCGGCTTCTTCGAGAAACCGACCGAGGGTAGTTCGGAGAATCTGAACCGTGGATTGTGGATGTAACGGATACTTCAGGAATCCGCGCATATGCTGCTCACGAGTTCGCGTCCACTTAAATTTAAATAGCCGTCGGCTCGGCGAGTATCGAGAAGACAGATCACGTTCGAGAAGAATCCCTTTTTTCGAATGTGTTTCTGCTTAGCTTTGAACGGTTGCGTGTCGTTAAAGAGGCAGAAAATAATGTTGCGATATCAGTCACGGCGCGTGGAGAACGTTTAGAGGTTTTTCAAAGAGATATATTTTGAATGAAAATAGCGGTGACCGCGGCTGATGAGAAAAAGAGAGCATTGCTTTTTTTGCTGGAAACAGGCTTAGAGACAAACTGTTTTCGTCTAAGAAAGTGGATTCGAGATTTTAGCATATCGCCTTTTGTGCGTCGTCGAGAAAACCGCGCTTGCGGCATATATTGATGTGCTAAGTCTTATATTTCTTTTATATACGTGCACGAGAAAAATATCCTTCAAAGAAAAGAAATCTATTTAAGTCTGTTTAGGTCGACGTGTTAAAACATCACGAAAGCCATTTGCTATTTTAAAAAGAACTGGGAGAGGCTCTATGGACAAAAGTTTATGCTTTAAATTTTGCGGTGCATCTTTTAGATGCATGCGAGACCAGAATGAGTTGGAAGAAAGCGAGGCTCGTGCTCGAGCCTTCCGGCAGATATCCGTTTCGAACGTCTTGTTGGAGACGTCAAAAGAAGTACAGATGTTGTACATGCATTCTTAAGTGACGCACTCCGCCCGGTTCTTCTCGTTAAGACAAAAGGGCCACGGCGCAAAGTCTTCCTCGTACGAGTCTTTCTCGCGTGCGGGCAGCACATAAGTATATACTTTATGCGTCGCTGTATGCAACACGTGTTGCCCATTGGATGTCCATCTGTCGTTGACAATAGCCTTCTCGCTGACAGTACAGGAGGAGGCGAACCAACCGGCGCTCCTTATACGGCACTCCACGGTAAGTTCGTATAATAAATGAAAGTCTCGCGCATGCAAATCGAGCGCCGTGGCCGATTAAAGAAATTTGATTTTGACGAGATCTTAACTCACCACGATAAATTCATCTTGTCCCTCGTAACTTCTCGTCGGGTTTGTTTTTTAAATGCCATTTTATTTTATCTGAAGAATCAAGTATCCATACGCTTGATGATTACACTTTCGTTTCTCCATTGTTCGAAACTTACGCGTCAACATCTGTGAAGATTAAACGCCATTCGGCAACCGTGGTCGGTAGAATCGATGCTTTCTAATGACGGAAGCGAAATGGTGAATCTTCAATGCGCAGCCGCCTCTCGTAATTGCGGCGATATTTAACAGAATGCTGCTAAGTAATGATTTCTTTAGAAAAAGTCGACGATGCAATAATTTACGAATTACAAATTCAACGCGAAGCCATGGAGAGACCGAACCTCCGTCTCATAAGCCATGATATTTCAACAGAGAAGACATCGGCTCCGGGGTATCACATCACCCTGCGTGAATAAATCGCCGTCGGGAAGATCTTTCATCAACTTTAATTCTCTCGATTCTTTCCGACAGTCCGAGCTCGCCCGCAGAAATGATATCTTGCGTGATTAAGCTTCTCGCACTCCGAAATTCTTTTTCTTCAAAGGTAATAAATGTGCTGTGATATTATACAGAAATATATTCGTATCTTTCTCTTTGACATTAAATTTTATGAAATCTATTTTATGAAATTTATTCAATCGGTTAATCATATGTAGAAAAATAATTTATTAAAAGATATATAGAATTTTATATAATTGGAAATGCTTCTTATATGAAAATAATTATGTGACTTAATAATATATTTAATATGGTTAATCATGAATCATTCATATTATAAAAATAGAAAATTAATATAAATTATAATTAGTTTATAATAATTATATTGCATTGCAATAAATATCAAATATTTAATAATCTGTGACTTATTAAGCTTATAATTTAGAGATTGATCGTGAGATTAATCGTCTTATTTTTGAAAAATATTAGAATATTAATTTCTTTCTTAAGAAGTAAGATTACGAAAGCTGGTACAACCAACGCCTTTGTTAATATTCGAAGCTGCATAAATCATTTTGGGAAAACGCTCACACTTAATTGAATTTCTGTGGTATCATTTTCATAGTCTACGCATCGCGTAGGATTTTGAGGTATAAATTTCGTCTATCTGGTCCAAAAAATCCAGGATCCTATCATCTTCGCTCGGCATTTTGTCGTCTCGCGTGCACGTGCCGCAGAAAAAGTATTGTCATTTGGAAGTATAGTATTTTCTTATAAGTTTTAAGATGAAATATTTCCCACGATGCAATTCTGTACTTAAACCTTCTTCTTCTGGCAAAGAATGTATATCATATTGAATGTCATATTATATATCTCTCATACATTGTAAGAGCTTAAAATATCATCTCAGGTTTAAATATTCGATTTGTTTCTACGTACTAAATTAATTATGTTGTAAGTATAAATTATTATCAAGGGAAAAAAAGTTTTTATAGGATAAAATTTAATTTAAGGTAAAAGACTGAAGAAAAAAAAACAGAACTAGTCAAAATCATATTATTAAATATTAGGTCAGAATTTATATAAGAAAGTGCCATGTTCAGAGATGAATCAAAGAGAGGCGTATAACGCCACGCTTTGCGCAAAGACACGCGGTCTTTCACGCGTCCTCGCGCGCACAATGTAACGATGCAAATTACGGACGGTTCGGGACAAAAGTGTTTGCTCGTGCGATTTGCGGTTGGCGTGGCTCCCGAGGCAGCGGATTTCAATTACGAGTCTTCAGCGACTGACGGACGCGCGCTCCTCTCGACCTGACCGGTAGCTCATTCAAAATTCGGTAGCTGCCAGTGAACGCTTCCCGGTAATGAAACATTCGCAGCGCACCGCAAATTGCCCCTCGCCTCACCATGCAAGAATCCAAGTGCTTCCATCCATCCGCTTACATCTCTCTTTCCTTTCAATCTTCCCTCTCTTCCACCATCCACCCCACATTTACTTTTTCGCTTTTTCTTTCTCTCCGCGCTTGCGAAAGTGCATCTCCGATACTTCGCGGCTACTGCAATCCCGTATGCAATTATTGGTTTTCACTGCTGCAAAATTCGTTTGCGATGAGAAAGGGACCGGGCTCAGGTTTTTTGTACATCTTTGTAAATCGTAATTGCAAATCTAGATAAGCTATGTGGAAAGATATCATAGCTTCTTCACGATAGATATTTTGTTACTTTAATGATATGTTGATTGTTATTCATTATCGTAATCTTATACAACGAAAATAAATCGCACAGAGAATTCTGCGATTTAAATCTCAGCTAAACGACACAGTGAACTTAACATTCCACGTCAAAGTGATTTTCTAGATAGGATGTGCTTTATCTTGGATACTTAAAAATTTATTTTTAACTGTGTCTGTGGTGGTTATAGAAAGAAAATATTTTAGAGAGAGAACATGACTCCACATCGAAGCTTAATGCGTCGTTAAAATAATATTGCAGTGGAAGTTTGTGTTTACTCACGATTTAGGACTTTGTTTCATGGGTCTATAAATTCGGCGCATCTGATATTCCGCAAACCACGTGTGTCACTGTGAAAATTCAATTCTTAATTAACCCATCGCGAGACGGTGGCATAAATCCGCGCGAATTTAGTGTTCCCAGCTGATCGTAACTTATAGCGTTCAACAACTTTTAACAAAATCTCGTGAAACGAGTTAATAACTACCGCGCATGGTTTCAGGTCATCGACTCTCACGATTGGATGGATCCGAGGGACCACTTTCAGTGAGCGGTAACGACAAAATCACGAGCTTGAACTCTCGTTTCCGCGCGGAGTTCTCTTTACTGGATCGACTACGTTCCCATGGGAGAGCATATAGTAGTGTATTCCAGCGACACAGACTCTCCGCAAGACCAGGTTGGAACGGCATTCCACGTTGCAACTGATGCGCGACACCGTGCTACGATCGTTGCACACGACCCCCGCGAGAGTGAGGAACATGATAACACGAAGTTAGAGAGATATTATGTGCAGTGCATATTCGAGTCAGCGATATTGCTGATAAGTTTTTTAATTTAAAATAATTTCTTTTAAAACTCTTAAATTGACTATGAAATTAGAGCAATTAAAAAGAATAATAAATAACACATATTACCAATTACTACTGTTCTAATATTTTTACAAGTTTAGTATTTTGGCGAAAGAATGTTAATTATAGTAGATAATATTGCTAATTTCTAAGGAAATTATGAAAATATCCAATTTTCTCCGTATGATCGGCGTTGAATTGATGTTGCTTTAGTCGTCCATAAATTTATTATCGTTGGAGCTTACTGATCGACTTCCTTCTTGTTTCTCTCGACGAGTTAATAAACCGAGCGGCATCCGCAGCTTAACACGATCGATACGTCATCAGCCGTTAAGTGCGATTAATCGTGAGCACGGTCAGGCATGCTCGATCGTTTGGTTCAGAGCTCGAACTCTTCAAGATTCACAGCATTTCTTGTCAGCGAACGCAGCGTCAAAACAACTTTTATAGGATTTTAAAACTGGTAATGCACGTTCTTCGGCGGAGAAACAGGATATATATTAAGAATTATGATCATGTCGGAAAATCATCAATTAATTTTATTATGCTGAATTATAGTAGATTTTTAAGAAACATATATAACTTATGTCACTTGTAAGTTGATTACCAAAAACATGCAAAGTTTTATAAACAATGCAGATTTTATGTATCTAAAAGAACAAAACGATTTATTGATATTTCTTTATATGCACGCTGATGAGATCTCTACACATTTCTAATTTAATGAATAAAGTTGGGTTAATTAAAAAAAAAAAATTAAAATTTTAGAACTTTTAGTATAATAAAATGCAAAATTATATTTGTAGGAAATAATACTGATAAATTTTTATCAGTATTATTTCCTACAAATTATCGTTTAAAGAAATGGACTGACAAAACAAAATTACGACGAAATTCTGCAAAGAAAGATTTTGCATATCAGGAATTGCTTGCATGTATTTCTATTGAATTGCTAATTTCCACGTGACTGTTGAAGCAAACGATATTAGCCGTTCTTTGATATCGAGAAGAACGTATCAAGAAAGCAATGCCGTGTATCTGCTCGAAAGAGCATTCCGCCATAATACAAATTTAATTGGTCTGTGGTTCATGGCTGAAGAATCAACGTTAAGTCTCGTGCAAAAGATCCAACGAGGGATTTCAAGATGCCCTCGGAGGATACAATGTCATTGTTACCACTTGGACCACCTTCGTTCAGCCGGCAGGATAATTGCGCGATGACATATCTGTACTTTTTATTAGCGACTACCACTCGTGGATCGCGAGAACTTCTTCGTCGGTTGCAATTAGACGATCGGATACAGAAGTATGCGAGTGTAAAATGGAGTGGCCCGACACGAATTGGTCTACCGGAACACGGATGGGACATTCGTCAAATAATTGACAAATAGATTTAATTGCTGGTCAAATTTCTTGTTGCACTACCATCAAACACACATGAACGCGATGAGATACTCATGGTGCTAATTATGAAATAATTTAACGTCGTAAGTCTTTTTGTCTCGATTTTAATAGGATATTTGATAGTTTCGCTGTTATATATAGTATATATAGTATATATAAAAGTCATTTTTAATTTATTAGCTTTTTTGAAATTTTTGAAAGGAACTTTATGTTTGTATACGTTATCATAAAACAAAAAAAAATGTAATGGAATTACATTTTTTGAAAATTATATATTATACATTCTTTTATCTTTTTTTTTTACACTGAAAAAAAAATATCAAAATAAAATATCATTATTAAATATAAAGACATATTTATTTGATACAAGAAACATTAATTTGATTTAACATCATTTTACTGAACAAATATTTATTTATAGTAAGTAAATGTTTAGTTGGCAGTATTGAACTAAATATTTATTAAAATTGATTATATTTTGTCTCAGTGTATGTATTGCTTATTTATCCAAGTCACGTAACCGATTGATTAAACTGGGACGATGAAGGTTCGCCATTGCTTTATTATGCATAGGTCGTGCGTCGTTCGATTCGTTATCTCGGTATCCACGGCTAATTTACTCTGACAAATACAGATCGTTCGTTTGTCCAGAGTACAGCTGTACGCTCATGCAGGCACATTCATGCTCGTCGCGATCCACTTTAATAAAGCATACCGATTATTCACCCGGATGTTTTAGACTGGATGGACAGCATGGATATTAACCCTCCAGTATTATCGTGAGGGTCAACGCTGACGGTGGAGCAAGAAAGCTGCGCCTACATGCTCAGAAAATGGCATATTCTGAGGTATTGCAAATCTCTTCATTTTGAATTCTCTACATTCTGCGTACATTAAATATACGCATTAATTCTCTGTCAGAAATGTGAAATAAAGATATTGTCGATTTTCGTGAATTCTGATAAATTTAAATTTGTAAAAAGATTTATAAAATACATTCTATGATAGTAAAAAACTTATTATTGAAATTTTCACAAGTATATAGAAATCTTTTTTAGATTTTTATACAGAAACAATATATAAAATTTACACTGAAATTCAAAGATTGCAGACAAATAATGCAAATTTTGCAAACATTGTTGATAGAGTATTAAGAATTCTATTAACACTTTTATTAATTTTAAATGTTACTTTGCTTAGTTTTGCTTATAGTTAAGAATGTTACGTTTCAGACGTTTGATTAACATAAAAAGAAAGAAACTTTCAAATTTAAATATTTGTATGGCATTATGTATTCAAGAGAAGACCCTATTCTTGAGTTAGGCGGGACGAAATGGGAATTGTTTGGTCCCAATCGAAATTCAATAAAATTCGAAGTTTCTAGAGGATCGAAGATCGTTTCATAACATCTAAGAGAACCGTTCGTTGTATCGACTTTCGGATGCTGATTTAAATTTCAGTTATGCCACTACGCGGGAAGAACTCTCGAATCATTAGGATCTCCATAAACGGCAGTCGGCCTAACGAAGCTTCCTTAAAATACACGATGTACGGGCAGTAACACTGCAGCACCGCTGCAGCACCGCAGAAAGAAGAAAGAAAAAAAGAAGGAAAGGAGGAAGAATGAGGCTGAAAGTACATCTGCCGCTTATCCCATAAACGCACTTGTAAATCAAGACACGCGCGCAACCGCGAACTCTTCGCTGGTGAAGGCACAGTCTATAGAGTCTTTGAATTATTAATACGAGCTTGCTTACTGGTCCAATCAAGTCCTCCCACCTGGCCACCTGGTCATTCCTTGGTTGATGTTCTTTTAGCGATATACCATATTTGAAAGCGTACTGCTCGGATGATCCCCAACACGATTAAGCTCTTCGGCGTCTCTTAAGGAGACGGCTAAAAGAAAATAAAAATTCAAAGCGTGCCGACGAGAGCTTCGTTTTCTCAGACAAGAGAAAGAGCTTCGGTATAATCCATCACTCTACGTGTGGTAATACGAGAGATGCGTCTGTTCTGGCGAACAATGTGCGATTTTTCTGACGGAGGGATGCCTACGATGTTAATTTCGTGGCGAAATAGTAACGAGTAGATTATCAAAAAATTCTAAAAAGAGTTATCTCATTCGTGCAACAATCTTTCGTTTTTTGTACAATTTTTCGTTTTTATTTCTCATTGTTTATTCCATCCTGCATGCATGTTAAACGGACTGATATGTATATCCAGAGAGATCGACTATGTTTATTGCATGCCGATTCGTTTCTCGCACACCCGTCGGCTACTGTGTTTGTAACCATCGACGAGAGACCATGCGTGAACGTACGTCTCCCATGCGCGGGAGAACCCATGCCTACGGCAGTGGGAGAACTTTATGGAATGGTATGGAGGGCGTCGGGTCGGCGCGTGGGCGGCCGCAGGCAGGACGCACGTCTGAAAGCTGGAGAGAGATAGTCCGCGTGGTATGCCACGAGGCCGAGATCGAGAAGGGAACATGCGGAGAGTAGAAAACGAAAAGACAGACGAGAGGAACGATGGAAAGAGAAAGAGATGGAAGAGTAGAAGGAACGGGTTGTGGAATAAGGAAGATGGGGCTTCTACGTACCCACGTATGGCAAAGGATGCTGTAGAAGAAAGGGAGAAAAGAATAGAGAGAGAGAGAGAGAGAGAGAGAGAGAGAGAGAGAGAGAGAGAGAGAGA
>NW_017259459.1:1351162-1374727 GCF_001594045.1 Atta colombica
ACTGGTGCGGATTTCGCAATAAATTAGACCGAGGTGTAATTAAAAGGGCACCAGTTGCCATCGTCCCGTGACCGTCGTGTAGCCACTACCGAATGAGAAGAGAGTCCTTGGGAACTTCTTCGGGCGTCTTTCGAGAGTCGAGAGAACAAACGAGCCACGATAGAATTTCGTTGATAATTATGCAATCGCGAATGTTCGAACATAATCGATCGAACTATTGTATTATTAATGCTTGTGAAGTTTTTTTATTTATTTATTTACAATCAGAGTCATTAAAAATAAACTAATTTAACTTCATAAAAAATAATTACAACTCAAAAAAAGTAATTAATTCTTTATAAGAGTAGCAAAACGAAAATAATTTGATTATGTTAAGAATAAATTTTTTTACTGATTAGTTAATAATTTTTTATTAAGTTGAAAAAGTTTTTTCTTTTTCTGAAAAATTTAATTTAATTTTTTTTAATTATGTCACTTTTTAAATAAGAGAGCGATATGTAGAAATTAAAAACCAAGAAATTAAATGTAAAACAAGGCTTAATTGATTAAAAGTTACGGCTCTTTAATAAGGTTTAATTGTTAAGTCGAAAATCCTTCATGTAATATTGTCTGGGATGTGTGTAATTCAGGGATCTGATGAGTGACCGGCGCGTGATCAGCGGTGCGATTCAGCGACGACTAATTTGTTCGTTCGGTAAATTGAAATTACATGTTATTCTCACACAGTTTCTCTCGCACAACTGCTGAATTATTATCACGATGTGTGTATCCTCGAAAGAGAACCACGAGGCAAAGATAATGCTGAATGGTATGTCCTGACTTTCTCCGCTTTCTGATCCTCGTACCACAGTTTCACTAGCGTCATTAATCCTCAGAATATTCGTATATCTTAACAGTGCAAAATCATTATACATACACTGATTATTACGAGCATCGTGAGGACATAATCACATATTTAATTATTTTCTTTAAATGTATCTCTCTTATGAGAAATTTTTTCCTTGAAATCATGCAACTTTGGAAAATATGTGTTGGGATCATTTTTTGCAAAAATTTAAACTAACCAAATAAAAAATAAAGAATTTAATCAATTCCGCATAAAATGGCAAACATTTTTATATTAATAAGTGTTAAATTGTGAATAATAGCTTCCAAAGCTTCAACAAACAAACAAAATTTATCGTCGATGTGAATTGCTCGCTGCTTATCTTGCTGAATTTAAAATTCTTATAAGTATTTGAAATTTTAAGAACTTGTGAGTGACTCTACTTTTGTCGATCGCAAAATTAATTATAGACTAAAAATATTGCTAAAGAAGACTCCAAAGAGAGTCAAAATTTCAAGAATTCTTAGTATTTTAAATAAACAATACAATCAAATGGAGTAACAATTTTACTTGTTAACAACTTTTTTTGTGCACTTCCTTCCATGTTGACTCTCAGTAACCTAGATTATCTTTACTTTTGTAAGTTTGTAAAAAAGAAAAATAAAATATTAATACTAGAATCTTATTCGCATACTTATAGACATGTGTTACATTACCGATAATCGAAGAACAGCATAGAACCAGTAACGGACATAATTGTATGATAGAAAGAAATATGTCTAGAAGCGTTTTGCAAGTAACTTGTTCGTGACCATAGTAACAATCGCGAGGAGTTTTTTTCATAAACCGCGATTTATTGTACGATCGTACCTGTCAATACGTTTTTCTTCGGTTTAGCGTCGCTGCTACGAGAGTTCGCTTCCGCTTTAGCCAACGTCGTGGAATCGTGACCGCAAAATAAATCTAAAGGCGCCTCGGGATGCCTTGGTCTCTCTTCTCGGTTCATCCTCGCATTCTCATGGACCTTCCGCGACCTCCCCGTCTCATTCCGCGGTCTCCGTGGAATTTTTACCAATTTCTGTCCTCCAACGTTCCACGCTCATCTTTCCTAAAATTCCCCGAGGATCCCGACGATTCTTCTTCCTTATTCCTCTACCGTATCTTTATTGTGTTTTTATGAGATTGTCTATCATATCTTTCTTTTTTTTCTCTTCCGTTCTTTATTTCTTTCTACAGTTCCTTCGTCTCTTATTTTCTTTCTCCATCTGCGATCGTCCTCCTACCACCGGCCTAGTCTTTATTACTGCTCCTCCATGCTCAGTTTCTTTACGGATCTATTCTCTTGTGGCCTCTTTCTGTCCTCTTACTCTTCTCTCGCGTCTTTTTTCTTCCTTCGCCAACCTGGTGATCTCCAACAATTTCTCCGAGCGACCTCCTCCCTCTACGCCCCCGTCGAGGATTCCGACGAGAGATAACCCTTATAAACTGGAGCATTAGTAAGGCGCGGAGCAGCTCCGTGAGAGGGTATCTGCGAATCTACACGTTGCAAGAGGGGCGCAAAGGCGTGCCACAATGAGGCCCGGTATATAAACCATATCTGTATCGTGCTTGGCCCTCCGCCGCAGAGTAGCGAATGTGGGACCACCATAATGTATATCGCACGGTCATACAGATGAGAGCATTGCCAGCCGGTCGAATAACCGAGTATATCTTCTTTCAAGCATCTTACTTATGCTCTAACCAGGCGGGCTCGCACAAAAATCGACATAATTATCGGGCTCGCGCCTCCTCGGGGAAATTAAGCGAGGATCGTGTTGCGTTAAGGGAATAGTAATCCTAATGAAATCGCGATAATTAATTAATTCTGCGCAATATAGTATAACGGAATTAAGATCAATAGAATATTTTCGTTATTACTCTCGATATCATTCATTTATTCAATTGTAATACAAAAGATGCTGAGACGCTCGAGCCTCAATGGGATTGTTTTATCGATACAATTATGACACATTACAATTTATGACACATACATATTGATTTATGAAATATTGATTTATGACACATAATATTACGTATTATTTCATTAATATATCGCACACATACACATAAATTTTCGTAATGGATTTTCGTATTGAATTAGGTGTTTAAGTTTAAAAATTTAATTGTTGTTTTTTTGTATAATCTATTAGTTTGATGACTTTTAAGTGCAAATTGCAGAACTTTTATATTAAACAAATCTTGTTACAACCTGACAATTTTAGACGCTGAGAAACGTTAAGAAACTTAATTTCAAATAATTTTATTCTTGGAATATATTCCATCCACTATATTAATATTTATTAATCTGTATACTTTAATTTTGGAAAAGGATTTTCAAATTAATAAAAGTATATACGAAAATATTCTTCACAAAAATTACTGCGTTTAATTAGTTAAAATAGACGACACCATTTCTTAGCTTCAACGTTCTTATTCTCAACAAGAAAATAGTCAACGACTATAAGAACGTTTCACGTTCTTATAGTCGTTGGCTATTTTCTTGTTGAGAATACATGAATCCAGTGTTGGATTTGTAAATGTTTTGACTGAATTGTGGATGTTAAATTTCAATGAGAGCGATCGTGTTTATAGCGCCGCGACGAAAAGAAGATCTGGTAGAAGGAATACGAGGATGTTCGCGATTAAGTTGTATCAAATCCGCTATTGAGCATCACCAGTTTCACCATAAATGTCCGGCTCGTGGTATTTCCCATAATCTACAAGAGAGGGCACGCGAGAGATAAAGGATCAGCAAGAAAAACGAGGATCGATTGTGGTTATCTTCGAACGAAGAGAGACGAACGAATCACAGAAGAAGCAAAAAGATAACTGTGAGAGAAAGAGGCAAGGCACACGATAAAAAAAGAATACAAGGGAGACACATGACGGGTGGGAGGATAAAAAGCGTAAGAATCAGAGATTAGCCGATATCCGTATGAGCAAGAAAGAGGGAGTCATATGATGGAATAAAAAATGCGAGGTATGGGAGAAAGAAGAAAATGATGGAGAGGTATAAGAAGAATAAGAGAGAGAGAGAGAGAGAAAGACAACTGGCAAATTTCTGGCTTGTGGTCGTCGGTCCTCAACGCGCTGGAGGTATCCAGGTGTGCGAAAGTGACGCTCTACAATAACTCCTTCGGCTTTATGTTGTGGGTGGTTTATACTTTATGTGTCCCGCGGGACAATCGAAACCGCGAACGATTCGGACTTTTATTCCTACTGCCCTCTCGCTTTGCTCAAAAATCAACCTCCCTCTCGTTGTTTACGACAATTCAGCATCATTACCAACACTGCATAATCGCGCACATGCATATATATGCATATCCTGACGCGACTTTGCATCTTAATGTCATTTAAGATTCGTGATGACTTCTTCACCTTTTTGCAATAATTTTCCAGAACAAATTATCGATATTATTACGACCTTTTAATGATTGTTTCAATAAATAGAGATTCTTGGCCATTTTCATCTTCTTGACCAAAACTCGAATGCGTGTCCATTACTATCCTTCCCTTTTAAATTATACAAATACTGATTTCACTATATTAAATTTATAATTACACTGTACCCGATTTCTCGCGTCTGATTTTCGGGGATCTAATGAGCCGTTGCGTCCCCACACATATCCTTAATTTAACTCACTGCATCGATCATAATTACCAGGCGTGATATATGCTTGCTCGCATGTACCGCAGGCAGGTGTGAGGATTGTGAGGAGTGCCCCTCGCGCGAGTGATGTAACGCGTACCTCGCGATAAATCAAACTTCGAGAAGCGGCGCGGCCCCCGGATCGATGTCCGAGATTGGCAACGTACCAATTTTCTCCGGGAGTGAAAGCAGATTTCGAGAAGGGCCGCTTGCGCACGACGTCCGCAATGATAGGTGTGATAAATGCAATTATTTACGGTCGATTAAGAGCACTTCGACGAGCGTTTGAGCCGCCGCGGGTATCCGGAGCGGCGAGAAAATGCTTCCGATCGAAGCCTCCGATCGGAGGCGGCCAAGCTCTCTCGTGTACGAGAGCTGTGCTCGAATTTTAAGCAGATTATCTGCTCGTCCACTCGTAGCGATACAGCTCGGCATGGCGTGTTACGAAAGCGAAGTATCGCGTCGTGCAGCTCGATCAATATTTTTACATATTTTAACGTTTAAAATATCGCGAAATATCGTTTCGGTTGAGAGAGTTTATCTTCACGGTAATATTTATGATAAAAATAAAAGTAAATAAAATACTTTGAGTAAAGTAGTATTTGAATAAAGTAACCTTTTCAAAATGTATGATATATATGTTTCAGTGTCACTTACATTATTATTACCTAATGCGCGATCAAGATATAATTTTTTAAATCGAATGCGACATGTAGGTAACAATATGGCACGCATGTCACCCTCCATTTTGGCCTAACGAAGATCTCTGATCGTATCGAATCGAAGAGGAGACCATTCAGGTCGGAGCTGAGATCCTTTATTTCTTTTCGTGTATCTACTCTTGAAGCTTTCCCCCTTCGAGTGTAGTATCTTCGAATTGATGCATCGCCGTGTACGAGAATATTTCACGTCGCGCGTTTTGTCCCGCGCATGAGAAAAATATTCCTGTCGCAACCCACGCACAATGCGTAGAGAAACGTGTGGCGGAGAGATACAAGAAGAAAGGAAATCTTCGAAATAAATCATGGATCTAGGCAACAGGTGTACAGATTACTTTACCATTCGAGTTCTTGCATCCAGCGTGTAGTGAGAGATTCATCTCAAACTATCTACATATATGTGTATATACTTTTTCTGAATTTCTTACCAAATATGTCGCGCAACATAGATCCTCGAGGAAAACATCCATCAGGAAATATATAATCATTTTTCTTTCGATCCATGAGAATTACGTAAATGGATCGCTCTGTAAAACTGCTCTTGAAGAAAATCTCGACTTTGATATATCTCGTATATTTGTATTGCTAAGAATATTTCTTAGTAAGTGAAAATATCTTTTTTATAAGAGTAAATCACATCATTCATGTTATTATTAAGCTGTAATGTACGAGTGTGTTGTATGGTTTGATTTATACGATTATTTATTAATTTAGTTTAGTATGCATGATATAAAAAAGTAGCATGGAGGAGGTAAATGAACGTGTTGGGACCGAGTTGCGTTCTAGGACTGGTCAAGAAGGATGGCTTTCGTGCCGAATAAAATGATATTAATCGTAAGAGCCGGCGGGGGTCGGCGGCTTTCCTCTGTCCTAGTTCACAATAAATAAATCCACGGGTCCAGCCCCTGCAGTGTCCCAATTAATTCGATCTTATTGTAACGTGCGACGCATCCTCGGGCTACGCTCTTTGTGATATCGACTTTGGTCACGGTCCCAAGTACATTATCATTCGTCGTGCGTGTCCCTTGCCCCGACGAATTTAATTAAGCCGCGAGCAACACACTGTCGCTCCGGCTTGCAACAACACCGTGTACGAGTTCCACGGGGAATGCGCGTGTTGGATAAATAACTTTCAAATTACACGCGTAATCATTACGACGCGAGAGAGACCTCTTATCAGTCCTCTGTACAGCCAAGTCAATTTAACTTCTCTCCGTAATTTCTTAGCCACTTAAAAAAAAAAAGTTATACAAGCAGTACCAAAGCTTAAGACTGCATGAAATAGAATTAATCCCTGCTTATGTCGTGATCCGTATTGAAACCATACACATATCCATGCATTATATATGCAACAGCTATATTTTTTATTTGAAACTAATAACAACTTTGTACATATATTATATCGAAGAGATTTTCCGTCATATAAATATGTAACTAGATAGGATTTTCGTTGTACCTTTTTCTTTTTCAAAAAGAATGGAATTGTTACAAATATATTCTATTTATATCAATTATATGAGTTCTGATTAAATTTGTTTGTAACATACAGAAACACGTATTTCCTGCATCATCAAGAGTATCCTTGGATTTTTTGGAATTAAAATTTTTTGTTATTACTTTTATAAGTTTTAAAATTTTCAATTATATAAAAAATTACAACACTTAAATTTAATATAAATATAGCACGATAATTAATTTCTATAAATAGAATAAAACTGAAACATACGATTGTAAAACATACAATTATTCTAAATCATTACACTATTTAAAAATTAAGAAAATATCTCAGGCTCATCAGGACTCATATGTTCCAATCACGGATTGAATAAAGATGAGTCGCGTCTGCATTCAGACGTATGTGTAACTTATTTAGAAATCTGAATTAAAGTGCAGGTGCTCGGAATTGTCTTAAGCCGCGGGCTATGCGCTGCAGCAACACGCGTATACGCGTTTCGATCGCGATGGAATGTTGATGTAGGATAAATATCCTTGAAATTACACGCGTAATCATTACGACGTCGCCCGAGGTGGAACACGGTAGGCACTCTCTCGATGCGCTTTTGGTGATCATTCGTTTTACACGCGTCCACATTGGATGGTACGATCGGCATTTGGAGACGAAATCAGGATTGAACCAGACGCGATAGCTGCAAGGTTCGAGAGACGAAAGTGGAACGCTGTAAAATTCGACTTTTGTTATCTAATCAATTTACAATAAATTGATACGGCTATCTTAGGTAAAGATTGAAAATAATCTTATATATTTAATAACAGTGATGAATATATCATTAAAACACGATAAATTGATAAACGAAAAAGATAGATTTCATTTCAAATATGTAATTATTTTTAGCAATATTAGAAATTTCTGTTGAAAAACATTGAAAATATATTTTGCTTTATTATATATAACTATAAAAAAATTATTAAGTATAAAAAAAGGTTTTATTTATCAATGAGTAATTTTTGCTAAATTGGCAGATTCGAAATCATAGACTCGAGTTATTATCTTTTAGTAATTCGATTGATTGCTGTTCAGAAATAATAAACTACTCGTTGAAAAAATCGATTGAATCGTGAACTGATCAAGATAAAGCGATAATTACCGTTATGACCGACGAGATACACCTTGGATTCGATCAGTGCGTTTAAAATGAAACGAGATCAATCTATGAAAGTGCAGTGCAGGTCAAGCACTCGTCGACGAGGCCCTTATTATAACGTTACATAGCTATAAATACGGAGCAAAATTATAGCGATGTATAACGGCAAGTTATTATGGCGCAAAGGGTTGAGCAAATAATGTGTATTAAATATAAGATCACTGGTAGTTAAATGAACTCGAAATTACGCACCGTTTGACGAAAACTCGCAAACTTGTCGAGGAAAACATAAGTTAGACAAGGAAACCGATTCTCTGGTGTAACCATCCGGAAGGGGTAAGGTACGACGAACAATCTCATTAAGGAGGAGATAAATCAACGGTTCGATGAAACCGTTTATAACGAAGTGAGATCTAACTGGAGTAACGCACCTCGCCTCTCGTATATTCTACTAGCCATAGCTATCCTATTATTACGC
Source organism: Atta colombica (assembly GCF_001594045.1). NCBI lineage: Eukaryota > Metazoa > Arthropoda > Insecta > Hymenoptera > Formicidae > Atta > Atta colombica. The sequence continues at coordinate 1,359,477 of NW_017259459.1, forward strand.
GGGACTGCCAGCACTCCCACGCTAAGGGGTAACCTGATCGGGGTTAATCTGACCCTGACCTGCAACACCTGCGCGCGCGACCCAACCTAATTCCAACTTTTTCCTCACCCTCTCTCGGTTAGTTTGCTTCGCGTCTCAGCTTGCGTTATCCCGAGGCAGGAGATAAGAACTAAAGATAGGATTTTTTTCTCTTGAGATCACCATACTTTAATGAAGACTCGCATCGGATTATGTTCGGTATCTCGTATAGTCATGCTATATGAAAAGTATTAATGAGTTTCCAAGATTATTAATGTGAAAATGACAATTGATTATTAATGTGTTGAAATGACATGTGTTGAAAAATCCTAATATTTATTGAACATTGAATATAGGGATATAGCTTCGTTGTTATTAAAAAATAAAAGAATACGTTACATCGAATATCTTTATTCCTATAAAATATACTGCTGAAATATATACTGTGTAAAAATTTTTTTATAGTAAATTTACGTACGAGTATTGAAGAATGCGATATGCGTGTCTCTTCGTTCCATCCAGAGTTTGTTTCATATCAGGACCGTAAATAGATAAGCTTTTTATATTTTATATAGGGGCAGGTTTAGGAAGAGGATTCGATCCTCCGAGCTAAAGCTACGGCACCTCACTCAACGCCCGCAATCGTAAATCCTGAATACTGTCGATAGGTAGTATCATGGTTTTATAAAGGTATATAAAAAAGAGGAAAACGTTATGGGAAATGTCCTATCGGGAGACGGCGGGCAGGTGCGCCGGCCATATAAGGTTAAAAGGCCATACAGTCGACTCTCGCTTCGAAGCACGATAAACACGATTCGCTCGTGCCTCGCCCAACTTCTACATGAGGAGTTATTACGTACGCCTACGCCTCCGGGCTCGGCCGCAGGAAACTCGAGGCGAGGACTCGGTGACGGTGAGGGAAGGAGGTTCGTTTTTTGGTATGTATCTACGGAAATTGAACGTCGAGAGCCGGCGACTAGCCGTTAAGTTGTAAATCTTGAGCGCGTGGTGAATTGCTCATAGTTTAGAAACAGTCTTTTCACTGTGTTTTGATTGATGGCGTAGAATAGCGTATTCAAGAATAATTCTTTTTATATTGAAGGTTATTATTTGCATGAATAATTTATCTGATATATGTATCAATTATAATTTTAACAAAAATACTATTAACTGTACGAGAAATTCCATGCAATTTTTTTTGCAATAAAATGAAATATTCATATTTTCATTATTGAATTATTTCTGTGCGTAATTTATAATTACATTTTAATAAAAATCTCATATTTGTAATTCTAAATTGATTTTTATTATTATTCATGTGATTATAGTATACAATTGTTTAATTAATTGGGGATTCAGCGTATGCTAATTAACATCGCTTTAACTCTGCGCGATGCGTTGCGTCGTGTCAATATGTTCCGGCGTTTAATCTTCTCCCAGAGAGTGACATTATTAGCTGCAAATGAGTGAGACTCGCGCGGCGAATGGCTACAAATTAACTATGCTGCCGGTTAACTGGTCGCCGCTAATTACGACGTACACGTCAATGCGCCTGGTAATTATGCCCATTGCAGCCGCACACCAGTCGATCCCGTTTTTTTCGCGAAAGAACCGTGACTAATAACGCAAGATCGAAAAATCATAGTATCGATCGGCCTCTTCGGGATGCATTGAAGCCAAACTCCGACAGGGTGCCGTCGAAGGACGGTCCACCCGCTGATCTGTACCTGTGTTCTTTTAATTGGAACCAGAACCGAATCGCCGATCAGCTGCAGGTGAATTGCAACGATTTGTATCACTGGCAGATCATTACTCATCCATCCTCGCGTGGGGAATTTATAGCGAGTCGCCATTGTAACGAATAGGAAAGAATCGAATCCGTTCCCCACGGGAGTAAGCGAAAAAGTTTTTCTTCGTTATCTGCCTACGTGGAAGAACTCATAGTTCTTGTTGTGATTCGGTTTTGCCGCGGGAGAGAATCGCCTCCTCGTCAGCCTTTTTGTTTAATCTACAACTGTTCCACCGGCGAAAAAGCGAACGAACAAATAAGCTGACTAACGCTAAGATTAATATAATACATCGTTTCGAATTAGCTCTTCGATATAATGAGATTTTGCTTCTTTTAATTTTTTATTACACTTTATTTGCGTTGTTCCTATTCGTTTGCTTTTCGTCGGACGTCGCTGCGTCGTTGGACCGCTAACGATCCGGTTAGTGAAATAACCGTGCCAAGGATATTTCCCTTCTGGCATATCGATTCACATGACGCGGGGTTACAGATGTTTCAGCAAGTGTTCGAGCGGGTTCAGGTGGTGACGGTCGATTGGTTGTTGCACGTGCTGGCCGGAAGCGGAAACGCGTTGTGGGAACGACGAAAGCCACAAGTGGCATGGGACTAAGTCTAATGATGCGCATATAAATGCGGGATGTGTGCAAAGTGAAGATGACACATGTAGATAACGGGAGGATGCGACCAGCATTTGATATTAGCATCTTAAACGGACATTAAAGAATTATTGGCTGACACTTCGTTAAGCTTCGTTATTAACGAACTATCGAACTTTTCTTTTCTAATTAGTTTAATTGACTTGTTTATAGAATTTGTGTTGAATAACATAAAATTTGTGCAATATTATTTTCTCTTATCAATATAGTTATATATTTTTGCCTTTTTTCTTGCCTTTTCAATCTTATTAACAATATAATAGTCTTCACGATATATAATAAAACACCATTTCTACGCGGAAAGACTATTATTATTAACTTAATTATTTCTGTTCACAATTCTTTCGCGGAAAGAATTAATATGTTTCATTGCTAATATTCTTTTTCTAGATATTAGGAGAATTTTCATGAGATGTGAATCAATATTTTTTTTTAATTTTCTCCTTTTTTATTACAAGATGATGTTACCTATATATAGTGATTTTAAAATTGTGACAGTTATAGATTTGCTTTTTGGATTTGATAATTTCATGACATTCATGACGTTAGTGTTGTTACTAATTATTCACATTAATGTTATTGCATTTTCTTTAATTACATTTTTATTATCTATTTAATGGTTTAATTCGACAAAAAATGTTTTAGAATAATTTTGTTTATTAATTATAATTAATAATATAATTACAATATTGACAGAATATTGACAATATAGAACAGAGAGTCGTAATTTCACACTATTTTCAATAGTGTGAAATTAATAAAAGTATTTACTAATTATACTTTATAAGAGATTTGTATCTTCTACGCTTTGTAAGAATCTTTATAATACGAAATTTTTTTTGAGATAAAAACATTTGAATATGTAGCGTTTATTTCAGCATTAAAAGTCAGTTTAGTAAATATTTAAACAGAATGAGAGGTTTCTTACGTCCATGTGTCATTCCATTGGTATCAGTAAAGTCTGTTTAAAAAGAAGAAAAAGAATCGATATAAGGCTTTTCTGCCAGATACACATGGCTGTCCAGATTTGGATTCATGTATCAATTTGAAGGGTCTCTCGAGAGACGTTTAAATCGATACACATATGCTTTCTTCGGATATTTCCAGCGTTATCTATACTATTGCATGATCCAGTTACGTATTCATAAATATTACTCTTCATGCTCGGCATTTGTTTCGCACTCTTTAAATTACTGTATTTGAAAAGTTCATTTTTAAATAATTAAATTAGTTTCACGAATGTCACGAATATGTCAATAATTAATAGCTTACATAATTACATAATATTGTTTCCTTACTTCAGAAATGAGACAACTAAGAAATGTAATTTTCGAGTTATTATCATGAATGAGTTAAGTAAAGCAAAAATAAATTAACTAAATTTCACGTCCAACGTAATAAGGTTTATGTCGTTCTTAAGGTTTTCAAAGAGAATATATTTTCTACAAAAGTAACACATTTTGAGTTATGTCGTTTTTATAAATGAAAAGGAGAACATTTACAGTGAAGAATGTTTTGATGCTTAACGTTTTAAGAAGAAATTATTTTATTCTGAATTTAGTTATTTTAGCTGATCAAGATAAGTACAAACTGTTAATTTATTTCAAATTATGTCACTTTTGATGAATTATTTCAGATTTGTTATAATTTTGCAGGATATCAAAATTGTTGTTAAGTCAAAAAGGAGCTTTTTAACGAATGTGAAACAAAATTGATATATTCTTTTTGTGAAACAAAAATGAAATATTCTTTTTATTAATATTATTTTAATCAATTAATATTTTTCTATTAAGTTCAAAAATAATTTTTTTATAATTAATTTTTTTAATCATGCTACTTTTGAAATGAAGAAACGCTATTATCTTTTCAGATTTTCGGAAATAACAAAGAAATCTTGGTCTCGGAGACTTTGAGTTCATGAAGTTATCTTGTAACCATAAACTTGTAATTCTATTTTAGCCTTCCGCGATATTACGTGCCATTTAACTTTCTCAAATCGCGTTAAAATCGGCGCGTTATCTTAGATCGAGACATGGATGCCGCATTTTACGAACGAACAGGACGATGTCGGCCCTTTCTGACATTATTACTATTATTACTTATATACACCGGCGCAGTGCGCATTTAATGGAATTCCGGTCTTTACGATCGCCTGAGGAAATCGTATCCTCGAGTCACTTTACATCCGGTTGTAAACCGCGACGGACACATCGCAGTCCTTCGCGCGCTGCCGAATAACGAGTAAGTTTTACGCGTATCTTTAATGACCCCACTTTCCATTAACAAGTCATAATTGGCGCTTTATCGATCGCTATCACGCATTCGTCGCCGCTTTATCTCACGCACGAGCGCGGAATCGGAACGACTCAAAAAGGCCACAAGGATCTCAGGACGGAGAAGTCGATTTAGCACCTTTATTACGAGCAGTAAATAAATAATTAAGATTTTTTTGCTTGAACACAAACAGTATCTGTTTTCTGTTAATAGCTCACGATCCCGGATGACGACGGCTTTACGATTCAGTCGCGAATTAACCGCGATTGTTAACAGAGGCTCGCAATGAGTATTAACGATGCATAATATCTCGGCAAGGGCGGTATCGCAATAACCGATGATTATCGATGTTTCATGCTGAAATTCACGTGCCGCGATGAATGAGAGGGCTACTTGTTATGAGATAAAATTTTATTGGCTAAGAAATTTTATCTTTTATCTTTTATAGACATAATTTTTCAGAGACATAATTTTTCCAAACATTATTATTAAATAAAATTATAATTTAGAGATTAATCTTTTACAGGCGATAGGATTACATGGAATTTTTAAAGGTATCATCGATATTTGGATTATGAATGTTGGTAAATTTAAATCTGTAATAAGCAAAATACAATTTTACTTTTATCATGATAAAATTCATTGTTAAAGTTTTGACGAGTGTATCAGAATTATATTCGATTTTTATATAATCTGGAACAATAAAAAATTTGTTTTATTTCTCGAAAATCCCTTTTACTGACGGAAGAATTAAAATTCATGTTGCTAGCAGAGAGTTAATTGAAGCTTGTATAAACTCAAATTACATTGTTTGTATTGAGGATCATTTCTTTTGACGCAAACTCTTCACAATACTATGATCGAAGCTATAAGTTATTACTATGCATTTTCAGCGTTCCGTCGCTCGTGAACGTAAGCATTCCACCTATGGAAGGAATTTTTCTTGAGGTGCGATCATGTTGTTACGAGGTCATAATCACCTCTCGCAAGTGTCAACCACCTGCAGCTGTATTTATCATATCGACAGTCTTCCGTTAATACCTTCGCGTGGTAGCCTGCGTTTTGCCAGTCGACGTTCGTCGTCCACGTGCCGCTATTGACGACGTCATATCCGCACACGCGTCCGCGCAAGGAAAAGCAAATCTGAATGGCTAATTATGGGGACAATGATGCGGAACTTAACCGGAAGGAGACAGGAGACTTTTCGACGACACGAACACACGAGACTCTCTTCCGCATCGCAATTATGGCGAACGGATCTATCGCGACCGGATGACCGGTTCCTGCATGTGATAATAATAACTGTAAATTTGCTTGATTAATTTTTTACCAACAACTTGGAATAAATTGCGTTTTTTCTTAAGTGATTACTTGGTTGTGTTGCTATACAAATTTTTGCTTCCTCATCGTAAAGAAGCAAGCCTATTATAGTTGGCAGGCTATCGGCATGCAGAGCGAAATGGGAGGATTACATCTTACAACTTGAAAATGTGCGTTACTTCCCTGCAATTCCCGGGGGGTTGCCCCAAAGGGGATGGCAAGAAAAAGTAGCAGTGAAAGACCTAAGAGCCGTCCTCCTGCGTTGTGACGGCTTAATAATCGTACGCACGGCATACGGATCGGTTTCAGGTGGCTCTGTGCAAATCCATGTTTTACATGACGGTGCATAATTACTATCATCTTACGCTTCACGGTGCTCCAATTCTTTGGACGGCGAGGGTGGGAGACCGACGGGCAGCCCGGATTCCCGCGACCCAGCCGGGAACGTCAAAAAGCACCGAGACGCGAAAGGAAACCTGCAATCAGTGCGTCAAAAGGCAGAACTTTCTCCCGCCGTACATATTATATATATGTTGTTACTGCTCGCACAACGGTCTCGTTGCGCGCATTCAAGGTACGCAATGCTTGGGCATTCAGAATTTGGAACATTGCAAGAAAAAATATTGGTCTCGTTCGTAAAGTATTATTGAATTTTTAATGAGTCATTATGCCAAACGGGATTGTATGTAATGTTGTTTTGCATATTTTTTTGCGTTAATGCATTGTAAATTGTACAACTCACAAGTTGACGAAATAGAAAAAAGAAATAATTATGTCTGAAAACGTATTCTCTAATGAAGATACATCTCAGTCGATATCATCTAAAAGTAACGTAATATCAATATTATAATTTCAATATTATAATTTTGCACTCAACAATAACTGTTGTACAATACCATATGTTATATTGCATTTATATTGTTAAGTGCGAACATTATAACATTGTTATTGTGTTACTTTTAGTTTGTGTCTACTGAAATTCTACTTCAATATCGCAAGATTTTGACATGACATAGACATGACAAGTATGCACATTTTCAACGGCACGTGCAAATCTAGTTAACAACTACACTCTCCAAGCAGTGTTACGTTTCGTCTTAACTGTCGCTTAATAATAAATCATTAAAAGAGCCGCGAATATCTATTCATAAGCCTGTTAAGAACCGTCGAGCCGTCCCCGTCAACTTGCCGCGTACAGCGCGCTGATGCTTTTACTTGTCTAGCTCGAGCTTTAATCTCAGGAGCCATCCCATAACTTGCTACAGACAGGCTACGTTGCGTACATGCGATGCAACGTACGGAGGCGCATGCATTTATGCATACGTCCGCGCGGTCCGTTCTACGCATGGATGCAGATGCGGCACGCACAGCCCGGCAGCACCGTCCATAATCTTTTCCCGACACTCGTAATGGACGGAATTGTGAATTCAATTGCTTCTGAATTGGACTCAGTCGGTGCGCCTCGTAAGAGCCGGTCCGACGAATACAGCTTAAGGCACGTACCAAGCCGTGAAAGGGAGCTGCGTAGCGTAGGTGCATCCGTCAAATGAACGCGCTCGGTAGCCAGCGCGTCGCGCACAAAGAACGTCAGCGGCGGACGCTGCGCACCGGCACATAAAGATCCAATGAGTAAGTGACGACGTGGATGCCTCCGCAGTGCTCGAGAGTGCTCGAGATCGTTCACCGAAGTGGATGCTGGCAGTTAAAGAAAGTTTAAGTGCCAATCGGCGACGGGAAATTGCATTGGGACGTTTATCGTACGATAAGAAGTGATCTCGCTGGGATAAAAACGTAAAAGTCTCGTTGACTGGCAGTATGTTTGACATTCTGATGGAATAATTTAAAACGTATTATACATTTTAATCGATAGTAGAGATGGTTAATCGACTTTTATATTAAATCATCTCACCAGTTAATAATAGCAGTTAATAATTAAATGTAAATGCGAAATAGAAAATTGATGGAATAATTGATTATTTAAAGAGAGTTACTACTCCTTTGAATTTTTATTTTCTTGCATGATAAATGTAGAAATTTACTCGGACGGGCAATCATCGACCATAAGCCGAAACGTCCGGTTGCAAAACTCCCCGGAGGCGTCTGCTTAAATCAATTTCATTCCGGTAATTTCGCCTCTTCTAGACCAACGCCAACTGGCGTCATTTGCTTCGTGATTGAGTGCGAAAGATTCAAGAATTGCAACCGGATTATGCGTGAGCCGACGAGTATGCATGCGCGCGATCAGAGTCCGGGGATTCTCGTCGGTCGGGGAACGACCGTAAACCATTATTCCGCAGCGTCATGTGGACGGTGCGCGAATCGCAAAAGAACCTTCGAGAGGCTGAAGAGAGAATAATGGATTCGCGAGACTGGGGATAATGGTCGCGTAACGAGCTGCAGAATGAGCAGAAACGCGTAGCTTTTGCCGTAAGCTTCGTTTTTTTTTTGCCGTACTTTTCCACATCCGACGAGATAAAGTTAATTGAAAAAAAACTGAAACTACGAATTTACGGCCGTGTTTCTTAAACTTATCTTTTAAGCTCTCCAGAACTTGTAACGAGAAACTTCGCTAATTATGGTTTCTTATTATATTTTCGACTTTCTCGACCAAAAAAATCATTTAATAGATTGAATAATTGTATAATGTTGACTTGCTCGAAAGTGTTCGAGCTTTTCGAAGAGGAAACGAACGAAGAAAGGACGCAACGTCATGTAAGGTAGACGCGCAAACTGTAAACCGACACTTTGATAGTCGGTTCTCGTTCTTAAAGTTGGCGAGGCATGTGCCGCCCACCGAGGACGAAAAGGGACATCCTTCGAAGAGACTTGTAGCAGGGATTCTCACATGTGATATACATACATTGTATTCTTAAAAATATACGTATATGCATTGTATCTTTCTTGATATTGCTTTGATTTATGCTTTAAATCTTTTTTACGAAAAAAATAATAGACATTTTGTGTCATATAAGAAAATAAAGAAAACTAATATTTTTTATAATTACTCACCTAATAACTGAGATCCACTGGCTTCCTTCATTTCTTGCAGTCGCATAGAGGCGCCACGAAGATATCTTTTGAGCGAGTTGTCCTCTTGTCTTCCAGCCACTCCCATTTTCAGCTACCAAGTTACTGCCACTTTGTCAATCCGATCTGATGCATTCAGACACGGAAATGACCGTGACATTAAATGCATTCAAAACGAGTCTTGTCAAAAAGACGTCTGAAATTTTATATCACAATAATTATAAATAAACATTATAATTAATTAAAAAGGTATTAATGATAATATATATTCTATATATTTTATGTAAAAATTACTTTAGATTAAGTATTTTTTAAGCTAAAAATAAAAATATATATCTTTATACTAAAATAGTTGCAGTACACATCGCGCAAGTCTTAATTTCAACATATCTTAGATCGTTTTTTTTTATTCAAATAATATCCTATCTTAAAATGCCTCATTTGAATAAGACAAATGAAGACATCTCGGAGACACAGTGCAAGAACGATGAAGCCGATATCCGAGATTGGAGAGAGGATCACTTATAGTGTCGCTGGGGCGTCGAACCATCCCGATTGATCGCTATCATTACGAAAACAATGGCCGACATAAGCTTATTCTAACGATGACGCTTGGTTTAGAGATCGAGGATTATCTTGGTAGCATGGCGACTAACAAGCATAGAAGGTAGACTCGACTTTGTCCGATGAAAACCGATCCCCCGGCTGCTACCCACGCTTGTATTTCTTGTTCGCTATTCGACGACAAGATAGGCAAATTGTAACTTTATTATGCAAATCGAATGTTAAATTACAAAATTTTTAATAATATACGTTATTTTCATAACCTCATAAGAAATCAGGGATGAATGTGATTTTAGACATCGTTTGAGCAAACAAAATATACTGTTGTTGCATATCATAAAAAAAAAGAGACAGGCTAAAGTGAATGCGTTTAGAGAGACAATTCATATCCATTACATATGTTTTGTACTCGGAAGTTTAGAACGCATTCACAGGTAGATATGCATGTACAGTTCTCTGCCTTGAAGCATTGTAGCTCGTTTTAACACCTTCGCTTGGTATAATTTTTATGACGCTGAAATCACATTTTCGCGGCGTCGCGTTTTTACTTGCTCCTCTCCTGAATGTTGCCTCTCGCGTGAATAATAATTTCATATACTCTGCGGATATGCTTCGAATTTTTTTTACTTTTTTAGTAAGCTGTACTGAAATAACGAATAACGCGTGATGGTAAAAATTTAGTAGCCGCTGATTACACGGTACTTTCTAAAAGTGAATGTTACACTTATAACTGTATGTAATCGACAGCGAATATTTGCTATTTTTCAGTAATAATAGGCTGACGCACTTTTGGAGAATACAGTGAAAGTTTTCCACTTTAGAGATAATTCGTGATTTCTTTGGTTATAATTTTATCGACCAAGATTTGAATGAAAAGAAGATTTGTAAAAGCGAACATCTCATTTCAATTAATAGTATAATGCATCGCATTTTATGCCTACCCTTATTCATTTTCTCATCATTTACAATTAAATCGCAATTAACCAGGATTTAAAATATGATTCAGAAATGCAGATGTTTGCAGATGTATGCTATAATTTGTCCTCGGATAAGAATACCTGCACCATGAACATGAAAAGCCGAGTTCAGCCGAGTTCCCGGGGTAGCTGCGCAGCCTCCCTTTTATCAGCATGTTTCCTCGCCATCTGCTGGAAGCTGGGGAAATCAGGAGATGTATTGAACAGGCTGGATGCGCACGGCGAGATGCGCGAATATCCGCGAATTCCCGTCAGCGGGGGACCGCAGTCCGTACAATAAAGAAAAAAGCATCCAGGACAGAGCGAGAGGAAGCGAGGTGGAGCCAGTAGGAGTGAAAGAGCACTTCGGCGAGAGAGACCGACGGAGAGGGTCCCTAATCCTCCCGGACGCCGAAGAGGCGGACTCGATTAATAGTCGCGCTCGCGAGAGAAACAACGTCGTCCTCGGTCGTCGCTCGAGATGACTTCCGCGGTGTTCTGAGCGGAACTCTCGGAACGGTGCTCTTCGATGGACGATCGTGCGCACCTGAAGATCCACGGCATTGGCTCTCCGCAGGTCTTCGAATAAGAGGGTTAGTTCGAGCTGTCAAGCGGTCATGTAAACGTCCCGTCGTGTACTGGTACCGTTGTGTGGTCTATCCATCATATGGTCCAATTGCTAATATATTTCCAGTGAATCTTCGCGGAATTTAGAAATCTTCTTCAGGCCAGAATGAGACCAAGCGCGATTGTTTTATTGCTTCTGCTGTGCGCACAGTTTCTCACTTCGGAATCGAAGCTTCGGCAACAAGCAGCCGTCGATGACGACGACGATGATGACGATGAATGGGATGATGATGATGATGATGATGATGATGATGATGACGACGGGAGCTATCAGACGAAGCCCGAGGTCGATGATGATGGCCGAATCTACAAAAACCCACGAAACTCACCCTCTGCTGTATGTCCAAGAGATGAAGAGCAGGCGGAGCTAATGGGCCAGAAGTGTTTGCGAAAATGCTCTACCGATGAGGACTGCAAAAGTAAGAAAAAGAAATGCAGATGCGACGGAGCCTGTGGAATGTCGTGCATCAAGCCTGAACGTGAATGCCCGATATTAACCGAGATTGATCATGGTGTGATGACAGTTACCGGACGATTCTTTGGAAATAGAACTCATTACGCCTGCGACACCGACTACTTTATAGTCGGCCTGTCCGAGAGAATATGTCGCGCCGATGGTCATTGGACCGGGTCTAATCCGTCCTGCAAGAAAGATTCCAACTCCTTCTGCTCTCAGCCGCCGAAGATACAAAACGCGCGCCACAACGCTCCGTTAGAGCAAACGACCTTTGATCTTGACAGTGGTGTGCAATATTTCTGTATTCATGGATATGTAGCAACGGGAGCGAAAAAAGCGAAATGTCTACTGATGGAAGGAGCTGCTAGATGGTACGGGCCAGATATCACTTGTAAGCCTCAAAGCTGCGATTTACCTCCGGACATTCCAAATGGATGGCACTCTGGTAAGTTCACGTAATTATGATCGATTTATATATTTAATTTTTCGGTACGGGAGAGATTTTAATTATTATATATACTTTTAAGGGGAATGTTACACGTATGATTGTCGCGTATCGTATCATTGCATGGAGGGTTACGAATTAGTTGGAAAATCGGAGAAACTGTGCCTGGCGGATGGCACATGGACCCCGAAGGAATTACCGCAATGCGTTCAAGTAAGAAAATACGAATAAAATTTTGAATTGTTCCTCGGAAACAAATCGTAGACATGTTCAATATCTCGTGCAGGTCACGTCCGTGCAATGTCCGAAGCCAGAAAATCCAGTCAACGGCAAGGCTGTCTACACCTCCTACGCGTATAATTCCATTGTATCGTATGAATGCAAGTACGGGTACACTGTAGTAGGCGCAGGAACTAGACGTTGCGGTGCTGACAGAAAGTGGACTGGAAAGACGCCTACTTGCCAAGAAATCAATTGTGGTTTACCTGGCGTGTTATATAACGGTTGGATTGAAAATATTGAAGCCGGTGTGTTATTTAAAATTTGTGTTATTTAAAATCCGAATAACATAATTTATGATCAATATGTATATTATAATCATTCTTTTTTTTTTGTGGAATTGTTGCAACCGTAGGCACAGGTATGGGCGCCAGCATAATCTTCCGCTGTAAGGATCACATGAAATTGGAGGGTAATACTTCCTCTGTCTGTCAGAAAGATGGCAAATGGCGTTATCCTATACCGCAATGTTTAGCACCGTGCGTCGTCCCACAGATCGAAAACGGTTACGTTGTCGTAGCCAGCGATGAGAGAGATCACATCAACAACGTTACGGTGGTGGAGCATGGCGAGAGACTTCGGGTTACGTGCATTCAGAATTACGAATTCGCCGCCAATAGCACTCCGGTGTTATGCAATAACGGTACTTGGTCGATAGTGCCAAGTTGTTCGCCAGCTCGATGTAAGAATATGCCGAAGAGCCCGAAGAATGGGATGGTAATAGCACCGAAGACAGATCACGGTATGAAGGCGATATTTAAGTGCAAAGATGGTTTCAAGTTGATTGGCGGTGGTCCTTTGAATCTCTCCACATCCGTGGAATGTCGTTATGGTAACTGGATCGGTGATCTACCATACTGTGAGCAGGTCTTCTGCCCGTTTCCCGGTCTCATCGAACATGGCAAAGTTTTTCTGGTCGGCAACATGGGAGTTTACGATTATAGACCGTATGTGAAGAAGATTGTCAATAACAAACAGATTATGTATGATTGTGATAAGGGTTACGTTCTCGATGACGGGCCAACTGGCGCGACTTGTATAGGCGGTGCATGGAGTCCTAAAGAATTGCCCAAGTGTATTCTTGGACAGCACCCTCGACTTAGATGGAGCAGACGACGTAGATCTGTAGACAACGACAATGTTACCTTGAATTACAACGTTACTCTAAATTACAAGTAAGATAATTACAATAAATATTAATAAATATTAATATAAATCAATAAATTGAAAATTGTTTGTATTAACAATTCAATAAATTGAAATCAGGATGAAAGAGAGAGAGAGAGAGAGAGAGAGAGAGAGAGAGAGAGAGAGAGAGAGAGAGAGAGAGAGAGTGTGTGTGTGTTTATATTTATTTTAGTTTATAAGTAAATACAGTTTATTTTATTTTAGAAAAACAGTTTTTAATAAAAACGATGTAAAAACATTATTAAAAATAAAAATTAAATATTAATGTTTCAGAAAATTCATCGATTTCTTCCGTAAAGTGGGCAAAAAACTTCTACATATGGAGATGAACAGAAGCCGTGAACATTCCAAGCATAAAGCGGACATGAAACTTGCATCTATTGCTAGCCAACAGAACAACACCAATGCGTCCGATCCATCAACTTGGAAAGCACACGCAGGTCATAGTAATAAATCCCGTTTGCGAGAAGAAAGAATGATTGATTTTCTCAAGATGGTATACAGAAAATTACAGCGCATGGATGCCAAACAACCAAATAATTCTAGCAACAATACTATGCACGACCTACTGAATGCAATGAGCAAGAACTTCTTTCATGTAGACCTTGCAGAGTCGCGACGAAACGGTAGCAAAGCCCGCTCGGATTTTGAGATACGTAATCAGAGGGAGTTCATTAAATTGAAGAGGGAATTCGAGCGAATCATGAGATTTTATAACAAGTCTATACGCTGGAACGAGAAACAGAATCGAAAAGATGCGAAGAGAAAAGGCTTGTCGCACGCTGAGAAGCGAAAGGATAAGAAAAAACACAGGAAGAATTATTACAAGGGTTTCTATGAGTTCGTCAACAGTTACGTAACTGAAAAGCTGTCGATGTTGGAGGCGCGCAACGCGACCGAAGAATTAATCAAGAAAATGAATATTGACAAGTTTACCGTGAGGAACGGCACGACTTTCACGGTTGGTGAGATGTACGCATTTTTCAAACATATCATACAGGATAGATTGAACTCGACGGAAGAAAGCGTAACCATAGAATCTAGCACGTCAGCAGCGCCGAAGGCCGCGTCATACGGTAATCAATCATCGACAATCCCGAGTAACGATGTTGCCGTACTTGACAACGAGATTCCAGCTAAAGACGGAGAGCCCAAACATCGCAGCAAGCGGATACGAAACACATCGGAGGAAACTGGCGCTTCACGTCAAAAGAGGAAGCTTTTGTCAGTGAAACCAATCAACACGGACGATCAAAAATATTCAGGGAAGTCGAAGCCCATTGACGATGCTAAATCAAAACAGTTCACTTTCGATGAGCTGCAGGCACAACAGCAGAGCCGTTCAAAACGATTCCTGCCGCCTTCCGAGCTGGATAATCAAATATTCCTCAAGAACTTGTATCTCAACGCTTACGAGGACGAGTATCGAGCAAATGTGAAGCGATCCGTTGACCAGATAAATCGCACAATTGGCTGGTTTTCCTCGAGAAGACGCAAGGGAAACCTCGATGCGTACGAGATCAATTGAGGAAATAATGTGTTGTGATATTAACGGAATTTACTAAGTTATTTACCGATATCAATCGATTTTAGGTGAAGTATACACTATATATATTATATATTATATATATATATATATATGTATATATAC
>NW_017259459.1:1374827-1404887 GCF_001594045.1 Atta colombica
TTTTCCATGCAAACGTCTGTATATATCCACATTTTGACCCTCGTTCAAGAATGCGTAAATAAATTGTCAATAAATATTTTAAAAAAACTCAAATTAAACCTCTCGTTATATTTATTGTATAATCACATACATAAAGAAACCACATGTACCAATTATTCGATGAGGGAACAAATCGACAAAAATCAGATCGAATGTGTTTCACATTGCGCAAGCTTTAGGTAGTCGTGTAAAAGCCAATCTCAATTCTTGCAGCGTCTCGATATAATGAGACATTACGCCACAAGCGATATCATAAAGTTCTTTCCAAATTATTTATTTTGCGTGCACCGGTACCTCACGAAATTACTCCGCAAAAATGATTCGATCTCAGAGGCGCGATCATAAACATTTGTAATTTCTGGCGCGATATCTCTCGATCAGGTGATAGCATGATGATGATTATGCCGTAACATCATCGTTGCTGTTGGTGCAATTAAGCCTAAAAATAAATGTAGCTCAAAACGAGATCAAGGGGCGCGGTCGAGGCGAATAACTCGCGTAGCACGCGGCGATGTCGGTTCTCACCTGTCAATAACGACGATATCATTAATTACGGCCCAATTATAATTCATGAACGCTCGCAAAACCGTGTCCGATGCTATTCGATGTGTCGAATGACGCACCGCTCGCTCGTTAACATATCCATCGTGACCATATTGCTTCTCGAAAATAGCGTTAAATCGATTAATCGCGACAGTCGTCCTGACATCCATGAGCATCATTCGTCATGATAAGGAAACCGTGCGTCGGACGGTACCTATGATAATACGTTATTAGGAATACGACGTGTCAAAGCGACGAGAGATTATATTCAAATTTGACTAGTTGTGCGATTTGAAGCGAGATTATGCACGAGATGTCGCAATAGATCCTTCTTCTTCGCGAATTATTGGCGTTGATTAATGACAAGCTTTAGAATATCATCGAGATATCATCCAATTCCAGTGCAAAAAAAGGCAATTTCGCGCATGTGCGACATTGACAATAATGTTGTAGATGAAATTCGATAAATACTCGTTCAACGATATGATTTGAATTTTAAATGTTGAACCGCGGGTTAACTCGTTGAGAGGATGCACTGAGGAGAATGTCGGAACTGGCGAAAATCGATACATCGGGGGCATTGTTCTCTTGCGTTCGTAAATGGCGAACTATTAGAGCGCCTGCGCTTAACGAAAAGCTAAGCGAGAGAAAAATAAAAGTACTGGGCATGCACCACTAATTCACTTAGACTGGCGTTATTCCAGCTCATACAGCGATGATTATGCGGTCAGTTGACCGGTGCTAAACATGCTAAACGCGAGGGAACTCGTGGTAAGTGGTTAACGGTTCGACTCGGTATTCATTAGAACCCTCTCACGTGCAACCTTTGGCATACACAGACAGTTCATCGTTAGAACTGTTAAAACTCGTTAACGATAAATAATGGAAAGCGCGTGCGTGGCAGGGGATCGCGAAAATTGTTCCGTAAAGTGTAACAAGATCGCTTCGAAAAAAACTGAAGAGACTTAATAATATATAATTATGGAGCGCAATTGATTATTCCATATTATTCCATATGATATCGATATTCGTTAATTAGTTCCTTCAAAATATAACAGGCGGGGTGTAATATGCTGATTGCGATCGAAAATAATAATTCACGACAAAGTCATATTGTTATTGCAATCTAACAATGAGAGGCGAAGAACGATAGCTTTGAATGTTCCTTGTTGCAGCAAATGCTATCGATCACCCACTTCAGACACTTAGAAGCTCTTCTCGGAATCAGTTCCCGAGTAGTCTCGCATTTTGCCACTGTCGTTCATGAATCGTCGTGTCGTAGTCGTCGTCGACAATGCGAATGAAGTCGAGCTCGGTGGCAAGAGGCCCCGAGTAACCGACGATAATCTCATTGAAAGAAGAGTTAAGCGGCGTCGGGCTTCCTGCCAATTCAACTTGCCAAGTGTCGCCTTAGATCGCAGTCAATGCCGCTGCGAAATTGCTCGATGGGTAAGGCTCAATGAAATCTACCAGTATTTCAATCGGGGATTTCCCTAGATAACCCATGCCTTGCTCGGATAGACGTAGCAGGAAACACCATTGTGACTACTACGAGTTTATGAATGGGACTAGCCCGTGCCTGGCTAAAACGGGGCCGTTTGGATAGATTAGAGAAACTTGGAGAAAAGGGTTTGCCTTTCAATTGTATACTGCGTGGACAATTGACCGGTAGGTCAGTTGTCAAGACTTCCCGCAAGTAATTCGTAGTTCCAGCATTCCTGGAACTTTCTATAAACCGCTTGCTTCTCTACGAAAGCTCCTACTCTGCTGCGCATCTAACTTTCGAGCGAATATGAAACTATTTGTTGTTTCAACGTACGTTTCAAATTACTCAATGAACAAGCGATATTCCGTGGAAATTGTGAACCTACATTATTACGTAGAAACTATAAATTTTGGCGTTTAATCAGCGAAAGGAAAACATAGATAATATTTTGATTTAATATATTTGCAAATGTAGCTCTATAAATTTTAGGAAAATCGCTTTTTAGATTACGTCATTCATCATTTTATCGATCGCGATATGAAAATCGATATGCGGATGCTAAAACAACCTGCGACGCAGAAGTAACATAATAAAGAATAATCATGCTAATAGAGCTGTCAAGTGGCTCATATATAGCGTAAATGATTAGTATGCGGCTGTAGAGGCTTCCTGTTCCGATACATTAATAAGTAACGTTGCATTTCACATTTTGTGTAGCTAATAATGTATTCCATGAACGTTCAGATTAATTGTGTGAATCAGCATTTAAATTTCTTTACATGTAATTTCTTTCTAAGCTTTTCAATGTTTTTCAGATAACACAATTGACAAACTAAGGCCTTAACATGTTAAACTAGATCTTTAGTGTTTAAATAATATTTTTGATATGAATTTATATACATATCTTATTTTGCAAATTGCGCATTGAAATCATTTTCAATCTTAAAATGTAATCATAAACCGAATTGGGGTAATAATATCACAAATGAAATTGACAAGCAATTTAATAATAATTGACGGCTTAATATTTCATTTTTTTTTTTTTTCAGATAAGTTTTCTAATATCATCAATATATCTTACATTTTGCTCTTTGAGAGAAATGTCTCGTGACGTGAAAACGTTTACTAATTTTATGACACAGCATCTCGTGCCCCTTTAGGAATTTTTCACCTGGCCTCGTCAGCGTTTGCGAGTCGCATTGTAATTGCCGATGCAAAAATGTATACTATTGAAATGTCGGGGCATATAAAGACACCTTAAAGCGGCCTTGTTGTTGCGGCCGAACCTCTTCCCGCCTTCATCGTTCCCGGCTGTCCACATTACATGCCGAGCGTCATTTGCGTCGCGGTCTTGGCGGCGTTATAGGAAATTAGCCAGCTGGCATAAGCAAAGTCCAAGATTATGACACTTTCTTGGCGGTCTTTACGTATCGACGACGTCATAGGCATCACAGGACATCTGGCAACCTTCTATCGACTCTTGATTCTCACCTTCCAAAGGAAAGGATTTGCTCGTTCATTCGCTCGCCGTTCACTCGCTCGCTAGGTGGCCGTTCTTTTGCCACTTAACGCGCTTTGCGGCGTGTCTTCCTCTCAAACATTCGTTTCCCATGCCGCTCTGTAATCAGTCGTGCATCTTGCTCATTAGCACATCTTTTCGGCGGCCCGCGGATTTCAATGAAACACTGGATGCGCGAATCGTCAAGCCGCGCCGCACGCGAATCTCATTCGTAATCATCTCTCAGTTGAGCATATGAGACTTTTTGCCGCGGGCGGTGCGAGGACGGCTTAAGCAGGTGCCGTGGCCATAATCGAGCGCGATCACACGCTTCGGATGAGATCGCGTCGGCCAAATTAAATCGGACGAAATGGTCTGGTCGAGGAACGAAAAACGCACGAGGAAAGCATTCTTCATACGAATGATGGAATAATAATTGGTCCGTAACAGTGATGCGCCAAAACTGCAGGTTCATGAGATTATAAATTAAATTGCATTAAAAGAGAAACGCATTAAAGAGTATTACAGATAACATTTGAATTGAAATGAGCACTCGTTTATTCAATCTTGAAAACGTCCCATGAAATTCGGGGCGTGTATAATAATTTTTATTTTCGCTCGCATATCAAATTTTTTTGTTAATCGTATACATTATACACGATAAATTTTAATTGAAAAAAATTAATTTTTATTAGATTATATCAGAAGCATTTTTAGATGCTTGCGATATAATGTTTGTGTAACAAGAAAAGAAATATTATGATAACAAATATAAATTTCTTTGTAATTTTTTTTTATTATAAAAATGTATGTATTTTTGTTGGGAAAATTGGTAAGATCATTGTTTTCATCAACTGTGAATCTATTAAATTCGTAACACGTGCATATCGTTTTTTGTGGTAAACCAATTAAAAGACACATCTGGAAATATGGCCGAATTGGATTCATACATGGTCGAACAATAAATAGGAAGAAAGTAGATAATAATAAGAAGATTGGATATCGTGGTTTCTGTCTTGGCGCAGATTTATCGAAGCATTGCCAAATATGGGTTTCGCACCTTGCTACGTCGTGTATACATGAAGAGTAATGCGGTTGTCCCACAAACGGTAGATTTCGCGCCTTGCCCATCCGTTTAAGGTATCGTGCTTACGGGCTGATTATACGCTGGTTAATTTCAATAACGAGAGATCTCCTCACACACACACACACACACACACACACACACACACACACACACACACACACCACACGTAAATTTCGACGAAGAACCAACTGTATATGACGACTCGCGGAGAAAGACGGAAACAAACGCCTCGCGCATTACTTGCGTTTTGAGGTCATCGCTGGCAATGGAAAGAAATTAACCGTCGAAAGGTTCTGTGCTTGTTACACTGTCAGCAATTAAACATTTTCTCTCGGCGTGTCTTCTCATTACACGCCACAGAAATGCGCCAGCGCCTGGTCATAGGAGTTTCGTGAACGTTCACTTTATTACGTTCAGTCGTCTTTGAGATATCGAACATCGGTCGTAAAGTCTTCGCTGGAGGAACCGAGGAGTCTCGACCTACAAAAGCGAGGCTCGTTAAAGAGATTCACGAATAATTGACTCTTTTTTCGGGTAGCGCGATGGCCGCGCGCGCGATATCATTGAATAATCGATCAAATTGTAACGGTCCATGTATCTCTTTAACCATATAATGACTACCCACCGCGACGTATAAACGCGCAGAATCGGTGCTTGAGATCGGCAAGGAAAAGATACTCCCGAATGACGGGCGAAAAACGGAGTTAATTAAGTGCACGCTGCGTAGCTCATGAAAGCGACTGAGCGATCCTCTTTAATTGACACATACACTCGCTTTCCCGTCGCACCGAAATTGGATCCCTTTGACCATTGAAAATCATGCGGGGATGTCGTTGCATTCAGTTAAAGGTATCGACTTTCAAAATATTCATGGAGGATATCTCACTTTGCGTCAATATTAAATTCCTTGTTTATATTTATTTGTAATTTTAATAATGACAGAACTTGCTGAGAGTCTGGTTTCATTCGCACAGCTTATTCGATGGCGTACTATGAAAGAATTAACTGTGAAGGAGCCGTGAATAATTTAGGGTCTTCTGAAATAATGAAATGGATCTGAATCGACATGATGCATCCACTCGTAGCAAGCGAATGAATCTTTTCCCGGGTGGATGAATTTCTCATGGGTCTTCTCATGGATCATGGGATTTGAAAATGAATTAAATCCTATCGCACGCGAGGTCGTTTCAATTCGAGACGCGTTTACTCATTGGAGAACGAGCCTGGCCGGTGGTCTCCGCTCGCATCTCGCGTAGAAAGCACCACTTATTGTGAACTGCTGCTTGTGAATCCATCTCTCTCTCTCTCTCTCTCTCTCTCTCTCTCTCTCTCTCTCTCTCTCTCTTCTTTTCTCTCGCACTCTCGTTGCACCGGTCTCTAAACGCAGTGGATCTTTTTATAACCGGATTTACAGGCGCACAGGTGGCACGACTAAATGTACATATGAAGAGGACATGTCGGGATTGTATTCAAGATTCGGATTGCCTCGAAATTGCTCTCTACGAATAAGGTCTCTAGCTGAACGTTGGACGCAAGATCTCTGAATCGAGATTGGAACGAGTTTGAGTTAAATCTGCGGTTATTAGTACACGAAAGAAATACGATACTCTATTCGACCGGTATCTGACATGAAAATAATGAATACAAATAATAACTGCATGATTTGTGATTTTTGTGAATTAGAAAGTCGATGATTAATTTTCTTTTTTTTGTATTACAAGCTACAGCAATTTATTGTTATCAATAGAAAATGTTATTTGTAGTTATCTATGAGAATTTAATTAACGAATGCGTCAACATTGTTCTCGTAAATAATATTTTCGATTAATAACAATTAATTGCTGCAATTTGTAATGCAAAAAAAAATTAAATTAATCATTTTCAATCTAATTCGAATTTTTAATTCACAATGAAGTTAATATAAATAAATGCGGCAGTGTAAACCTTGTTTCTAAGAAAGATGCTATCGAAAAAAAAAAAAAAAGAACGAGATATCTGCAACGGATTCTGCGGCTTTAATTCGAATTAGATTGGATCCAATTTATACCCAATTAACTGGAAAGACGGTATCTTCTGGATAGAGAAATTGTTTCGCTCCGATCTCTCAAGTATATATTTCGGATTCGAAGGGATTCCATAAGAATTGGTCACGCTAGGTTTTAGAGTTGATCCACCCTCGTTGTTGATAAGTATTGCCCGTCTTTTAAGCAGTCGGGCATCATTTCGAATCAAGGACATCTCGATTTCTTTGCCGGAGATTGGAAAGGAAGTATTCCTAGTAATATTATGGGCGTGCAAAAAGCTGAAACGATCACGAAATTTCTAATTCGGAAGCGAGCCAGCCAAATCCTTTTAATTGAAGTATATAATGATATCCTTGTATCAGACTGCCCGATGGATGGAGCCGCGATGAATCTAAACTAAATCGACGACCGACAACGTGATCCCCTGTCTTCCTCTCGTTGTGAACGACTCCTCGAGCCAGTCTATCGTGTGGGAGAGGCCTGAAAGGATGCGTTGTTTTAGACAGCAAATGCTGCCCGTCACTGTTCTCGACGCTCTTCATCAACGAATAATGATGAGTCTTATACCTTGAGACAGCGTGGCGATGAATAGCTCGCTTGTAAGATTTTGTGGTCATGGGGAATTTTTATTATGAACCCTTGTACACGATTGCTATAAATATCGCGCGATTTTGGAGGGTACGCGAAAGGAGTGCTGGTACCCCACAGGAAATGTCGCTCGTGAAGATGAGCCTCTTTAACCTTTGTGCAGTCTTCGAAATAAATATGCTGAGAAATAAGAAGTAAGAATTCATTATTTTTATACAAGGATTTTGTTTCATATGTTGTGTAGATTATAAGTATCCAATTATTAACGTTTTATCCGACTGATGAAAATTAAAAAAAAAAATGAATTCCTTTTTTATTCGATATTTCATAGTACACATGTCAGTACAAATGCATGGAATCACTGTTTTCCATTTTCTATAATGTGACGCGGGTTTCAGCTGTCCACAGAATGTTTACGAGCGGTAGAAAGAATATTTCTGACAAAAATTCCGTGATAGTCCGTCGGACACGTGGTAGTGTAAGATAAAGCTTTAAATTCTGTCGAACGTATTTCTCGCCGACCGGCTCGTAAAATCTCGTTGACGTGGCTACAAAGCGGCCGATGGTCCGCCATTGAAGGTGCTAATCGATACTCACGACCGAAGAGTAACGAAGGATTTCGCTTATGACCTCTGACCCTTTTAGTGCGGCATTACCGTAGGTGTGATTTAATGACAATGCTACTAAAGTAGCGTTTGCCGAGATAACGAAGTAATGAGGATAAAGTAACGTTGGCGAATAACGTATTTTAAAGCATTAATTTTGTAAAAAAACCGCGAGATACAGGTATAGATAAATAGCGGCAGATGAGCTTTAATCCCAGCTTAGTTTTAGCTTCTTTATTTTTCAACATTTGCTTCTTTTATTTTTCAATATGTACAGTACAAATCATAAAGAAGAAATACTGACTATATATAGTGAGAGCAAAAAGTATTTGTACAAGGAAATTTTTTTATAAAAAAAATCTTATTTGTAAAAAATAAACATTAATTAGTAATTTTACAATAAAAATATTCTGTTCTAACATAAAGAAGCTTCGCATGTATTCCTGATTCTAAAAGCTAAATTTCTCAATGTACTCATACTTTTTGAGCATCCAAACAATAGAATTTTTAATTTTCGCTTATTTTTCAGATAATATATTTTCTATAATTAATACATATCTTTTTGATATATAGTTTTAAGAAAATCTATTTTATTCTTTATGAATAAATTGTTAATTACCTAGCAAGAAATGAACATCAATTAAACATCAAATCGATGTTGAATTGGTTGAAATCATCGTATCGATGATTTCTCATTGGATAATATTTACTTTTTAAAAATAAAATTTTTTTTTTAAATATTTTCCCTGTATAAACGAATACTTTTTGTACTCACTGTATATAGAATTAGAGAAGCGATCGATAGATATATAAGAATCAGCATTCGAATTGTACAGTTCTTGTGATGACAAAAATATTTGCTTAATTCACTTGTTTATTTAGTAATTTTTTAAATTTTTATATTTAGATGATTTTTTTGGAGAAGATAATAGATTCTAGTTATGTTTTATTTTCTCATATATCATGTGCAATACGCGCGCGTGTTCGTGCATTCACACACACACACACACACACACACACACACACACACACACACACACAGAGGAGAAGCAGAATCACGAAAAGATTATTTTCTCCAATTCGCGCTTCTTTCTCGACGAAGGACGTCAAGTCGGTGGAATGTTTCTCGCATCAGCAGCTCATGTTGTCCTTCCTCATGGTCCAAGAGTCGCTCAAATTATAATTCCTCGATCCGAAGGAGAGTGGGAGACGAGAGGAAGGGGAGCCGCGGGGGTAAGTAGTGAGAACTCTTCTGTGGTTCCAGGAGAGGAGGACAAAATAGTCGCTACTTGATGGCGACTTAAGGTGATTTTGAATGGTGCCTAACGACTTCGAGCCGCGTCATGGGGCCCTGTATGCGACTGCCGCGCCAAATAATACGGAGTCACGCTGGGCAACGTGTCCCGATGTCACGATGGTGAACGGCTACGGTGAAGATAATGTCCTCCCACACGGCCGTCACTTCGCTATTCCGTGGTTCTTAACCTCTCACCCTACCACTGAGGTGTCTTTTTTTCTTAAATCTCGTGGTGTCCGCATAATGAAGCTCGCTGGATCTGCGCGCCGGATGCGCAGCGGAGAACTTTATTGCGAATTAATGTTTTTTTTTTTTTATGTCTTTCGACGGTATGCGGTCTACCTGGCTCACGATTCAAATGTCACTAGCTGGACTCGATTAATTGTGCACTAGCGCGTATGTCCACGCCTTCGCGTGATAAATTGGCTTTTGCCTACCTGAGAGTCGGTGGGATTCGAGAGAGCCTTCCATTAATTAAATTTGCGATAAGCGCTAACATTACTTAACGAGCTAGCTTATTAACATTTATGTTGGCAAACGTTACTTCGATCAG
The DNA here is from genome assembly GCF_001594045.1 of Atta colombica. Taxonomy (NCBI): domain Eukaryota; kingdom Metazoa; phylum Arthropoda; class Insecta; order Hymenoptera; family Formicidae; genus Atta; species Atta colombica. The sequence continues at coordinate 1,384,548 of NW_017259459.1, forward strand.
AATTAAATAAACTCAGAGCGAGTTCCAGATGCTGCGGTAGGACAACGCGTTACATTATTATGTGCAATAAATCATGCTTCGGCCGTGTAGTTCGTTTCGCCACCCGCTTAAGCAAACGGGTTAATCAATTTCGTTTTGGCAGCAGTGTTATCTTAATGGTTTATCTTCAGCGTTCATCAGCATCGACGATCATAAAAGAAGTACGTTAAATATATTAAGCGTTGAATCTTCATAAAGCTTGCCGCAATCATCAATATATTTCCATCATATGTCGTATGTCTTGTCGCCGCTACGATTCAGTTGTTTTAGGATCACGCAGCTCGAAGGTGCCTGACTGGCAAGAAAAGAGCCTGAAAGTGGACTTAGCATGGATGGCTACGGATGGCGAAGTTTGTTTTTATTGGTCCGAGAAGGAGAATCTTCATCCGCATGTGATTCCTTTGACGGATGGTCGCCCGCACTCTTTTTCTTTTCATCTTTTATCTCTCTCTCTCTCTCTCTCTCTCTCTCTCTCTCTCTCTCTCTCAGAAGTAGAAAAATAATGATGTCCCTAGGCATGACGACGAAGTCAAGGATTACTTTAGTGTCCCGGCACGTACAGTCGGCGACGGGCTCTGAGAAAATAATCGCGCTTTTCAGTATTTACGAGTATCCCATGGAATATCGTGTACCAAGTAAATGCACGATTCCGTCTGGGACGAAAGTTTATTTTTCGACGAAGAGTCGAGAGGACTCACTTGGTCCCCCTGCACGTGACGTGACTTTCGGCCCCGAGGACCGATGACAGGGTCGTATTCTCGACTTCGCAGGCAATACATATTACAATGTTTTCTTGAACACGTTGTAGGATTACTTACAGGAAGTGCGATTAAATTTTTTCTCTTTCCTTTAATACATTTTAATATGTTTGATATATTGAATTAAAAAATTGCGAATTATCGAACTGGATATTATTTGCGAAAAATTTTTTATAACAGTAATTTAATAATATTATTACAAAAGTTTAAGGATCTACTATCTTATGGTATTTAATCGACTGAATTTAAAATCATTAGGTCTTTCTTAATAGAAACGACTTAGAATAAGATCATTGAAGATGATCATGTTAGGTCGAAATGTAGATTCTTAAACTTTTATAATAATATTATTAAATTACTATTATAAAAAAGTTTTTCGCAAATAATATCCAGCGCGACTCGAATAGCCCGATAATGCGCAATTTTTGAATTCATTTTCTTGAGAGCCTTATCAGTATTATAGTTTTTACATTTTAATATTCTTTATTTATTTTCCTTTTAATGTATCGTTTTCTTAATAAAATTATTCTTATAAAAATAATCTGATTATATATGATATGAAGAATACCTAAAAAATCATACTTGACGAAATAATAATACTTGATGAAAAATTGTGATCAAATTTCTCTGCTGCGTAGCTTGTTATGTTTCCCAGTAATATTTAAAAGCTGTTTGATGTTAGTTCACACTCATTGTCAGTACAAAAGATACATAGTTTCTTTTTATCATAATTTATTTCTATTGAATAACGTTGTAAAATGTCATCGATAAGTTTGCACACGACCATGACGAAATAATTTAACGGGCTCGTCTGCTATGCAACCAAGCGAATCGGAAGAATGCGAAAGAAAGCGAAACTCTCAGGTCATTGAACAATAGGATTCTCCAGTGTTGGTTCAACTTAAAGATAATTGCGCAAATCTAATTGTTTACGGTTTGAATGCTTAGCAAAAGTTTTCTACATTGGAAACGCTTTCTTTAAGCAATAATTAACGGTAAAATCAAAAGATAAATTTGTAAGGTGACCGTAAAAAGATACGATTGGAAACATAAAACTAACTTCAGATTTTTTTCAAGAAAACTAAATATATTTAACTATAAGGAAAATTGCGGATAATTTGAACCTGCTAGATTAGCAAAAAGTATAAAGCTAAACTTTCGAAAAATCTGCATATTCATATAATAAAACTTTTTACAGTTATTTCTTTGATGAATGTTAGAAGTTAGTTCAAAGTTAAATAAATTCTCTTGTTACAAAAATAATTTACATTTCTTAATCCTACACGGAGAAAATGTCTAGTTGGATTAATTAGAATTCTGGTTAAAAATGAAAAATCAGAATTTTCTGGTTCGTCCATTTTCAACCATTTTTCCCAGGAGGATCAAGAAAAATAATTAATAATTTGCAATTGTTTATTATTGTGAGTGATGTAAATTGCAAACGCATTTGAAACGAAAGAAGACATAACTGTCGAATATAACATCGTCGATAAATAATGCAAGACTCCCCGTTGTTGCGATATTCATACTGGAGCATTAAAGCTGAAGTTGAAAAGCTCAAGAGTAGGGAGAAGATGTGCTCACTGCGAGCGAGGAACGCGGTCCTTGCCTCGTCTTCTTTTCGTTCTTCAGGCAGCACCTGCCATGACTCACCGCTCGGCTCCCCCGCAAAACTTTGCCGGATTACAAAGACTTAAATACCACTCGTCCGCCGAATATATAGGGCCATAAGACATATACGATGCCAAATTCGCGACGCTAAGATTCCGTGCCCGTGGCGGTGGAAAGATTCGTTGCGAGTAAGAAAAAAGGAGAACACTTTGAAAAATAGTCATCATTCCGCGGGATTAGCGATTCGTTAAGATTATAGCTCGTAAAAATTGCAAATCCTCGACGCCGAAGGGATTTGAAAGGTTGTCGGTCTACTAGCGGATCAGGGTCGGTCATGTACGCATGTCTTTTCGTCATAGAGCTGCATGTTACATTTTTTTCGTTGAAAGATGTAAAAAATAAAATAGCAATGCAGCTTTCGGATACATACAAGAAAAATATATGTACTAACTTTCCATAATTTCCAGATTCTTTTTGATTTTTTAAAATATGTAATAAAAATATTTTACATTATTTTACATTATTTTCTTTTACAATATTTTACATTATTTACTATGCCTATAAGACAACAAAAGAAATTGCGACGAGAGTTGTTGTACCCTTTTTTTCATCATCGTCCCCAATTATATCAAAATATTTTGAAAATTTGTGCGAAGCACATACATTTTATTTATTTGTACCAAAGAATGACGACAACTAATGGTGATTGGCGACGACGAAAATGATTTGTTCGAAGGCCGCTGTTAGCAATTATTATCTGATTTTTTTCTCTCATTAAGCGCATGCCTTGAAAAAACCCGATGCAGGGAAAATGCTTAAAGACGCAGAGAGGCAGCCGACTCTTGCGTCTTCTGGAGATAGGGCGTAAAGATGAGAAAAAGGAGAAAGAAAACTGACGCATGACCCGGCGAGCACGCAGCATCTTGTCGACGATGCTGCTCTTCTCGCGCTGCTACGTTGCTCTATTCTTAGCCTACGATGAGACAGGTGGCAGAGCCACGTACGCGCCTCTCTTTGTTCCTATATATTCTATATAACTATATATCGTTGCTTCTTACCCGTCGCACTCACTATTTCTCCTATCTAGTTATGGAATTCCACACGAGTCCATATCGTCGACTTCAAGCACTGGCAGATGTTTGCGCGTGGAGAATGTTATAACGATGATTGGTAACATTGTAGTCTTTTGAAAGTTTTACTATTAAAATGGCAAGCTGCAAAACTATCACAACAACACTGTTACATTCATAATGTCAAAAGTTATATTACTAATATAATTAATAATAATTTCAATTTTTCAAAATAATTTTTATATAAGTCGCCATTACTCAATATGTTGTTAATTTAATTTAATTAATAAATAATAATTTAACAATGGAATTAAATAGTTTACATCAAGAAAATGTATTAAATTTGTGTTTCAAATTTAGATTTTTATTTACTAAGTGCGTATTTTAATGAACGTTATTTTATAATCAGTGAGTGAAGAGAGTGAAATGTTTTTCTTTTAATAACGAATGTGTAAAATGTAATATATTTGTTTTTAAAGTTTTCTAGTTATCGTTTTGTCTTTGAAAAACAAGTGAAATGAATAACAGATGCGATTTAAGAGTGATAAAAAAGGCATCTCAACATTTTAATGCCGACTATGCTCGTCGAAATTTTTACAGCTTGCTGAAATTGTCCGGTTCTTCGTCGAACGAGGGGTAACGGCACGCAGAATGTCAAGCGATAGCGAATACTGATTTCGCGCGATCCTGCAACTCACGATGACTTGGATGTCGTACTGGAGACTTTTCATGTACTCGAGCTTTTACACGCCTCGATCGCGGTGCCCGTCTATGGGCGAGCATATAAATTACACTCTCGTGAGTGGAACCACACCGTGACAGCAGACAAAATACTCGGTCCCGCGTGGTTCCTAGATCTGCCGGTGATATCTTCACTAAACGTAGTGCCACCCAAGGTGTTAGTCAGTCCGAGATGGCACAGCCAGATAGACAACACCATCCCCATCGCATTAGCTATTTTACGGTCAAGAGATGCAGTTTGAAAAATGTATAAGAAGGAAGAGGAAAGAGATAGGAAATGCGCGATCTTGGCAAGTGGGTGACAATGACTTTACGGGCATCGTCGAGGCAACCTAAGGTGAAGGATCTCTCTGGGGAAATTTCAAAATTATACATGATGAAACTTTTTGTAAATATAAATATATTTAGATTTAAATAGGCATAAGGCCGAGTTCCACAATTCATGGTTAACTTTTAATTAAGATTCAATTTATTCTTCATCTGTTTCCAAGTCTTGAATTGAAAAAAGATAAAGAATAAGTTGAATCTCTATTAAGAGTTAACCGTGAGTTGTGAACTGAGTCTAAATATATTCAAGATCTAAATATATTTAATATCTAAATATATTCAAGAATTGGAAAAAGATAAAGAATAAATTGATCTCAATTAAGAGTTAACCGTGAATTGTGGAATTGGGCCTTATGCCTTTTTCTAATCTTTAGAATTAGAAAAAGACGAAGAGTAAGTTGAATCAAGATTAAAGTTAATCTTCATTGATGGAAACGAGCATTAGTGTTTCAAACAATTATTATAATTGTTATCCTCGTAATAAAAGTTGTTCGTCAAATTTATCATCAGTCTTGATCGACTGTAGCGAGCCGACGCTTCATTACAATTTATATCGATTTATTTGCGACTATACATATGCAGATTATCGATAAATATACAATACAATGTAATAACAAGACATGCGGGTTCATTTAGAATCCCCGAGATATGGGTAGTTTTAACTATCTATCAACGTGTCAATTTTATAAAATTGTGATTGATTATATATATAAAACCTTCTTGATTCGATCATAGTTTTGACAATGATTGTTAACAACGTACAGAGAAAAACGCTTTTAAGTAACGAGTACATCGCTGGCGTAGTGTCGGTAGCCGGTAGTCAATGTCACGATGAGACAAAGAGGTGGGGAACGCACTTTCAGGAGCAAGAAAGAGACTGGACACAGGTGCGGTCTCTGACATGCTGCTCGTGCCGCAATGAAGCGCAATCGTATGCACACATCCCACCATGATTGTTCAGAGATCGAGAGGATGAGAAGTATATAGTATGAGAGGAAAAAGAGAAAAGTGAAAGATGACGAGCGTATCTGTGATCAATGCACTGCACTGTCATGTGGTAAAACTGTTTCCATTCCAGTTGCAATTATTCTTTTTGTTGCAATTTATCATACGTTGACAGTATATAGAAGAAAAATGAAAAAAGAGAGAAGAGAGAACAATATTTAAAAAATTCACAATAAATAGTTGAATGAACCGTTCACTTACGTAAAGCGACGATTTTAAAATATCGGACGATATCTTCCAGATGCCACGATCGTCCATGAAATAAATTACGTCGGGCGCAGCCGTAACTGCGCTCGTGCCGTTTCGCAATTGCAGTTGCGATTGCTCGTTCGCGCTGCGATTCTTCCAAGAAGAGGGACAGCGCGAAGTAAGACTCGCGGAAGAGAGAAAAGAAAGAACAGAGAAAGAACACAGAGATCGACGAGAAGGTGGAACGGGAGAAGTTACGGAGATCCGTGAGCGGCAGCGGTGCTATCGCGCAACCGTGTCTCGCGGCGTGTTCGATCGAGAGAAAAGGGTCTCGGTGTTCACCTTCGGCTTGCCTACCACGAAGGTAGAGATGTAGCCTTGATACTTTGGTGCCGCGGCGGAAGGAGAAGAGAGAAATCCCGGAGAACTTTACGACGAGTGGAGAATGCCGCACGCGAGGAGGAGATTCTTTAACCTTTAGCACGGCGGCGCTGCGCGGCGTACCTCGCTTCTCTCGATCGCGATCGATCGGGACGTATCGCGGGTATCGTGTACGCGAAGAAGTGGAAGGTCTTGTTGCAAGATCGAGGTAATGTTATTTCTGCCGTGAGGCTTATCGCGAAGTTTCATTTCGCCGAGTTATATACGGCAGAGTGAGCGCACTTCGTTCTACAATTACATTACGAACTTGCCATTTTTGTTAGAATCTACGGTTGCTTTTTGATACTTGGCAATGTTGAAGAACATTATCAGAACTACCGATCCTTCGGTTCTGCGCGTATGCGTTCGAATTAAGAAAGGTTATTTTATGAGATCGTTACGATTAATCTTGCCGCGGATGCAGCAAAGCAAAAAGAGAACATGGCATTAGTTTGATAAAAGGAATGCGCTTTGAGAAATTCCGAAGAGGGAGATTCCTCGAGCACTACCGAGCGCTAATGCGCCCCCGCGCGCGCACCACCGCAAAAAACGCTGAATCCTCGACGGAGGGCGGAAGAAATAGAGCGAAAATGAGTGGTCGGAGATGGCTACGGGGGCTGTAACCGGGGAACAATGAAGGAGCCGCTCGTGACAGCCTCCGGAGAAACGTACGCGTGATGTATGCTCGGTCAGAGCCCTGCAACGAGATGAAGTCTGATTGCACTCCCGCGCACTCTGCATGCCCATTACAACTACTGTTAAGCGGCAGCTGTTTCGATGCGCGGCTTAACTCAGGACCGCACCTCAGCGTACGGATGATGAACAGATAGAGAAGATATTTAAGAAGATTTATGAGCTCCCGGTAATACCTCGGGGCCACGAACCACGGCGATGTCATCTTCGCATCGGCGCGGAGCGGAACCCAGTCTGAGTGCCGTTGTTACCTTGACCGCACTTTTTCACTGCACTGGCGATTTTGCTACTCGCGATGCTGAACGCCCGATAAACTTACTTAGCCCTTATCAGACGATACAGGAGATATATTGGAGAGTAAGAATTGTGAATTGAAGATTAGAATTTAACCAATCAAGTAAGTGGAACTTTGATCCATTTTGTTTTCATTGGTTAAATTCTATAGTTTCCTATTACATCCTCAATCTCCAGTACGTAGTCTGACATAGATATTGCTTATATTTTCAAGCAAGCTGCGTCTAGTTATAGTACATGAAAAAAAAAGTTTTGTTGAAGTATCTAAGATTTAGCTAGCTACAAATCTGAAAATAATTTTGTTTGGACCATCAAAATAAATATATAGGACGTTTCAAACCAATGGTTAGAATGTTAAAATTTTTTGCAGCATTACTATTATTTTCAAATCTGTATCTAGCTCAATTTTTTAATATTTTAGTAAAACCATTCTTGCCGTGTGTCCTTGTCATTCCTGATCATGAAACATTTACTGATGAATGAACTAAAAGTTTATTGCGTTGAGATTTCGTGTTATCAAGATTCCGACCGAAGAAACTCGGTCGAGCCTTATAGATATTATCTCCTAAAGGTGACCTTTATCCTTGGTAAAAAACACGTCGGCGGCAAAGCATAGATGAGACGTAATCTAAGCCACGCGAGGTTTCCGTCGTTGCTCGCTACTCATTATCTCAGTGAGGGGGACTAGGCCGAGTAGGCCTTTAAATCAACGTCCCTTGCGACAATTATTAACTTGCCTCGTATGAGTGAATAGGAGTGTACTTAGCTCGGAGCGAGCAAGCAACCGAGTGAATCACGCGCCACCACCTGCCGGAGCGTGACCTCTTAATGTGCATGGCGAGAGACGAGGCCGCCTCGACATCGGCGCGGACATCGGCGAGAAGCCCCTAAAAAGGAGTCTCTACTCCTTAGCAGATGCGGTCAGATAAACGTGAAACCATCTTGCCTCTGCAGTGCTTAATTAAATTACGTGCCGGATTAATATGAATATTTCAGCTCGAAGTTGTTATCAGATTATTCGGGAGATTTTTCATTTATTTTTAAATTACATCGACTACAGCAAACTATTTCTATATTTCAAAGATAATCTAATATTTGTAACGTACACTGTAAACTTATTTAATCAACGTTACGCCATTGGTATTGAGTCTCCCGCTTCATCCAGACTCTTTCTCCCATCCTTTCTTTTTCTGTTCGTTTCGCTCGATACTCTGGAGGAGGTAAAAGGAGCGAGATAATAGAGAGGAAAGAAGAGTATATACTACCTCTTCCTTTTATAGTCCACTCTAAGAAGTTCTCCACCTCTATGTTATTCGCCGTCTTCTCGAGTCCAAATGTAATAGCTCTGACATACACCCACTAGCACACGTGCATGTCCTCCATATAATGTTCCGACGAAGCTGGACACGTCGAGCATCCACGAAAGGGCCTGGGAAAATGACTGGATAATCGATATATTACCACAGCTCTTTTCGTCGCTCGCCTCTATCTTGAACGCGGGCAAGGTCATAGGTCATCGTTATAAACTCACCAATGTTATTACAGGTGCATGTAAAGGTGCCGTGCTACGCTCTCGTGCTGATTCGCGCAATAAAACAAGTCGCTTCACTGGATGAATCAAAAATTATATTTTCCTACATGCAGCATGACGCACGATACACGTAATGAGCTGGGTGTTTTTCAATTTGTCGCCTACGGACATTACGTGCTACCTTGAAACAACTGTTCCATTTGTAGGGTATCATTTTTTGTAAACGCCCAACCATCGTAGTTGTCAGAAAGAAATCTGGGCCACCTTGGGACCACATCGTCCATGTGGCTACTTATCTCCTAGAGGACGAGGCTAAGTAGATGAGAAAGATCGCTAAACCCTCATCCGTCATCGGTCGTCTGTCCGCCAATCACGGACCAACGCCAGCGGTTCCATGAGTGCCATCGGCGTAATCATTTACTCTCCGCGTTGATTAATGGTAAATGCAGCGTGCATCTTGACGAGCTGAAACGCAACACCGGCCTCCACGTAGACAGGCGCTTTTTGTCCCCGTCGTGAAGTCTGACGGACGTGCGCCGTGTTCAGCGCGACAAAGACCGTAAGCGAGTTTATGTTGGCCATCGTCTTAAAGCATTCTGGATGTTCATTCAGGGAAGTAAGATCATAAGTCTTGCGGATGTAGCGATTCGATATTCAGTTCTAGGACAACTGCGGCCCGCGTATATGTTCTTTAATGGGAGTGAAGTGCGATAAATCGTTCATTATTATTCTCGACCTAGCAAGGGCAAGTAAATTATTAGGATAATCAATATTGTTCCTCGGAATCTCGGAATACAGAGGTAGAAAAGTTCTTAATATTTACAGAAATTGAGAAATTTCTGTAATTACCATAATAAGCGAATATCATAACAAGCAAATAATGATGTGTTGCTGACGCATTGTTGACATATTGATAAACGATGTATAGAGAGAAATTATTTTTGAAAAATTTTATCTGTGCTACGGAACACTCATCACAGAGAACAATGATAACGAATGATAACGAACGATATAACGACAATTAATATTCGGCATTCAAGCGAGTCTCTCGTAATTTATTTGCAAACCAATACCATTTTTTATGATACGGTCAGTTTATGATGCTTCCGTCATTGGAAATTATAGTCTTTCGGTGGCAAATGTCGAGCTTGGTGAAGCGACGCGGAAAAGTGGAAAGGTAGAGAGAAAGAGAGGGAGAGCTCGACATGTACCCATCAAGCAGAGATTTACATAACGGCTCATGTACGCATGACCGAATACGTATCGGTCTGCGTGCATCCGGACATTCGCATGTGGAGCCGTGGTTTTGGGCACCTGCTCACGAGCCATGACCCCTTATGCGCATACGAGAGAAGGAGTGAGCGGTGTGCCCCCCGAGAAAAAGTCTCGCAAGGCACGAAGAGGCGGAGGGAGATCAAGAGAGACGGCCGGCATCCTTCGCTGATTGACGAGCACCGGAGTCACTGAGATGTGCCCGAGAGACGGAGCAATAAAGCACGTGCGCGCATAAACGCGAGAGAATGATCTCGGGAACGGAACACCTGCCTGTTCTGTCCGTGGGTACCTCTCAAAGGGTGCGGTCCTCGGGGAGAGGGGAGGAGGGGAGGGGGGCATCTCGCGACCGTTGATACATATTCATTCCCGAGCGAAACAGGCCGAGCTTCTTTTATCGGTGATGACGATTTGTACGAAGTAATAGAGATTGATTAGGTCCCTTCGCTTTGGTTTTTGATGTCTTGAAGCCTCGAAGTAACACGTCTCGTGAGTTTAATTTTAGAAGATGAAAATTATTATATTCCTCTTTTGTACTTTTGGCCTTGACTATCTACGTGTTTCACGACGAGCTCTTACGTCGAGAAAATGAATAATTTACTGAAAATGAATTATTTACTCCGATACGCGAATCGAGTTGTTCGGTGAGTGATTTTCACGATTCACGTATCTTATTAAAAATCCATCGTTCTGAAATGGCTTCTGTGTATGTTTCCGTATATTAAAAAACTCACAATTGATGTAGGGTCAGGTTAATAAATAAATAAAAATCGCTGGTAATGGCTCCCACATAGGATTATCCGTGCAAATGCGAATTTAATGAATGCAAGCAGTACATTATATATAAGTCGTACATTATATATAAATACGATTCCTCGTGATTCTTCTCTCTGGCGTAACGAGCTTGTCGTATACAGGGTGTATTAAAACTTATGATTGTAAGAATACTGTAAGAATATTTCTTCTGCAGAAAAGGAATCGTAAATTTGAATTTTTTTGAACGCACGTGAAACTATTTACGATCCATATAGTTTATCTCTTATTTACAATAAGTCATCTTTATAATAAATAAATAATAAATTTATATTTTACAGTTTGTGCCTGTTCTCTTAGATGTATAAGATTTTCTATTATTATCTTTTTTTGTATAACGTGATATATTACACTGAACATTAAAGTACAAGAGTAAATTACACGATTGATTTTATATTTGACACGTACGATATTAAAAATCTTTTTGACCTAACCTTATGATCTAATTATTTTATAATCATTTGTGCTTGATGAGCACTCTGTAGGTGCGCATTGACAATCGTAAAGCCTGACGTTAAATCGTATGGTCGTGATTGGGAGGAAAAAAAAGAGAGGACAGTCACGCAACGCGACGCAGGTGCTCTCGAAGATTCAGAAGAGAGAGGCACGCGCAACGAGATCCATAGCGCGTGCGCGTGAAAGTTGCTCGCCTACCTTCTGGATCAGGTCGATTGCTGTCTCGATCTCCTTCACACATTCGATGGCAATCGGAGCACCAAGCAACGCAGACGTGCGAATGGACGCCGTTTAATTAGAATTAATGCGGTTGCCCGTCATTCGCGGTATCATTCTTTTGTAGGTATTACTGGGTGTTGAGCAAAAAACAGCATTTATCCAGATTGGTTGGTGATCGGGTTTTTTCATGATCGAAGAGCTTAAATACCATTGATAAAAAGTGATCAGCTGCGAGAAAATGTTGAAATTAAAATAAGATCAGAATTTTATTTCACGGATTTATTTCAGAATATATACTGAAAAATAATTCTGGTTGAAAATGGACAAATCAGAATTTTCTGGTCAATTATTTATTATTTATTGAGATAATTTATTTATTGAGATAATCGGAATTTTGATTGATACAATATTTCTGATAGAATCTACTAAAAATTCTTATTTTTACCAGAATAATTATATCAATTAAAATTCTCGTTATCTTCTCGTAATTCTCGTAATCTCTCAATTAAAATTTTAGCAAATTTAATCAGAAAATTCTGATTCATCCATTTTCTATCAAAATTACTATTTCCTACAATTATTTTTCTCAGTGTACTATTTATACAATAAAATTATTGATATACGATTGATATACTATTTATATGAAAAAATAATTGATTAATATAATATTTTGGTTCTTTATTTAAAGAATCAGTGTGAAGTTTTAATCTTTTTATGTAAAGTTTTTTTAAAAACGAAATATGTATGTTTTTAATTTATTTTGCGAAAATAATTAATTGTAGCGGAGCCAGTTTTTCAACCATTCATACAATGAATATCTGACTTTGCTGGTGGCATTCTGTGCGGCACGGAGGTAATTAATGAAAGCACTTATTAAATGTCGCCGCGTTAATGATCTTTACTTGTCACGCACATGGATAACGTATGAGATTTTGGACGATTACGTTCCGTTAAATTGAAATTCTGTTGGTTCGCGTATCGCGATGCTTTCAAGCTGCGCGTCGCTATGTTGAACGATTTATATTAACGGGCCGTTAATTAACGTCATCTCATTGAAACCGGTCGGTTCGCTCATTGCCATCACACAACGCGGTCAGGATCAGAATTTACATGTAATTATGTTAAAATATTGTGATTAAATGGAAGCATTATGTCGATATTGATATTTGAGTTGCTACAATTTGCTACAAGTGACTAAAATCGTTCGATGAAAATAATTAATTATTCACTCATCATATACAGCGGTAATTATGAAAGAATTATCAATAAAAGAGATAAATATCTCTATTACGAATCATCGGGATACTTTTATTAAATTTAAAAGTTTGCATAAAATTGCTTTGATTATATTTAATCTTTAAATAAAATATAAGTACGCACGTGTCTCATCATCACATAAATAATTCGATAAAAGAAACAGTGAGAGATTTCAACAAGCAGCGAGGAAAACTACAGCAAATTATGTTCTTACACGAGAATCGAAAGCGATCCTTTGATCACGCGGCCGAAGAGTTTTTCAGTGACGAAGGTGCCCCTTGTCGCTCGTTTCGGTGCATCATTTGTAAGTACGGCAATTTTGCTTTTTGTCACGGTTCTCTTGTCGCCGATACTACGATAAACTACCCGCGAAGAAAAACCGACGGCCTGATTCAGTCTCATTGGGTAATTTGAGTAGACCTGACGAATGCCCGCGATTTCGTTCAGAAAATTCGTCAGTGATTTACGTCACGTACCGGTTTGTCCGCGATTTTCGCCACAAAAAATTCTTAATCAACGTTCATCTTGTATTCGCAGTCTACTTCGCGAAAACATGAAGAACAAAGTATTTCTGATGTTTAAACGCTTATACTGCTCGAGTACATTTTCTTCGTGAGATATTGCATGTTTCACTTACCTATCAAAATCTTAACATCGCAGTTTACAGTTTTGCGTGTTTAAAAAATCCTACCTGATTGCGCAAACCTGCTAGTTAAAGCTTCGGAAGAGGCCCGAAGTACCTCCAAGTCTAACCGGTTGCCTTTCGATGGATCTGAACTGCCAGCTTCCCTCCAGCCGAACCATCAAAGGCAACATCTTGAAACGTCGTTCAAACTAAGCGGCACTCTTCGCAACGCCAGACAAGCACGATAATTATTCTGTAATTGAAACACGTAAACGCGCGTGCTAGCAAACAAGGTAGTATGATGCGTCATTTAGTGATTATACGCAATGCATGCGCTGTTGCTTTTGAAATAATTTTGCCGTTTCATGGATTCACGAAGAGAATTCTTTAATGAGCCAAATAAGAATTATCTCTCCTTTTCGTTAAAATATCAGAAGCACCGTGAAGAAAAAAGGAGCACGATAATATATGATAATATAGTAATAAATCGATATTTTTCAAAATAATTCGTTGTTACGATATAATGAGACAGCGTTTTGTCGATGTTTTTATAGTAGTGTGATTTTCTTTGTATGAAGGCACTGATACTTAATTTTGAAACTTTGAAGATTTGAAGCTTTAACATTAAAATTTTCGAAGATTGAAAAATTACAATTATACAATTATATTAACTTAAATTATAGTTAACAGTAATAAATATATCTTCATAAAAAGTATAAATATATTTACGAATATATTAGGTGTGAGAAAAAGTTCGTGGCGTTTTTTTAATGCTATCTAATGGGAAAAGCGCCACGAACTTTTTCCCACACCTAATATATTACGAATATATTTTCTTTTTTTCTGTTTACACAAACATATTTTTTAAAGCTTCGAAAGATTTTAAATTTTGACAGGATAAAATGCTACGTGTCTATATATTCGTTAATGATTAATTAATTATATTCTACAAGACTTAAATGATTTCTTCGAAAGAATAGGCGGTTCTCCTTGAGTTTAATCGAAAATATTATGAAAAGAAATTTTGTGATCTTCAATTTTATATATTTTACAATTTTACTATATCTTTTATATCTTTTGTGCTAATATTTTATGTTTATAAACTAGAGATTTAACATTATATATTTTTCAATTCAACATTATATATCATTATTTTAATTTTTGAATTGCATGTAACGAGATACCGACAAATACCATTGCGATGCATTTTGTAACGGAGCTGCCCTAACTAAGTAATTTCGGAATTCCGTAGACGTCAAATTGTCACTGAAACGGAATGTCGCCGCTACGTCAGACATCTGCCGCGGCAATTGGCGTGTCACACCATAAATGCCAAGGTGGAGCATCGGGCAAGAAAAATGCATCTTACGTTTCGCTGCCGTTGCACTCGATGAGTGAACTTTTTCATCAAATGGGCGTGTGATCGTTTGTCGTGCCGAGATCTCTCCTAAAGAATTCGCCGGCATTCGTGATGTTGGCTAACTGTGAATTGCTTTTAAATACTATCTCCTCTTGCCGTTTTTTTGCAACCGACTTAATTGCTTCATTCTTCTTTCATATGGTTTCGCATTCATGTTTAATGACTTACGCTTAACGCGCATTTCCACTTCTTTCGTAATAAAAGCATTAAATTAGTGCGCTTAAATTAGTATAATTCACGAATAACGTCAGATAAGAATATTGTGACTAAAAATTATTTATGAAAACGACTTGCCATTTTAATATGACGCATCCTGCCTTTAAAAAGGGGATAACACGCGCTCGAGGCGAGGAATGAGTTCTGAGCTTTATAAGAGCACGTAAAGGAATCGCCATTATGCTAAGCGCATATTCCAAAGGAAGAGCCTCGAGGGCATAGGGCAGTGCGGTTCCCCGCGGCGTGCCGTAAATAAATTTTGCAAGTCCATAAATAATTAATAGATTCGTTACGTGGGCGTGTGTAAATCATCGACAGACACGAGATTCGCTCGCCTCGAGTTGGCTCGCTACCCTGCTGAGCTCGTCGAGAACAAATCATCGATTTTCGGTAGTAAAAGCTCGCTTTTTGACAGAGTCTAATAAAAACGAGCGAGACGATTCTTAGACGCGTCGGATGATCCCATCAAAATGTTCGGGGAAACGATGCTATTTTTTCGGAAATATATCATGAAGTAATTATAAAATTTTTTTCACACATAAATATATCGGTAATACCATTATATCAATTCGCACTTTGCTTTGCAAATACTAACTATAGGTTAAAATAATATTGAAATTGTAAAGATATCAATTCTTTAGCGTGCGTTTTTAGATATTTGAAGAAATGTATTCTATTACACGCGCAAAGCTAGAGAATGAATCATTGATGAACGCTTGAGAAATCTCCCTCTTACTAAATAAAGAATCTATAGAAGCATCTCCTTCTCTCGTGAGAAAAGCAGGTGCATGCATCTCTGCAAGGGCGCATAATTGCCCTCGATCTATTGCACGTTAGCAGGTCAGATTTTTCGCGGTGAAATAGTGGCGATGAAATGGAAGTCTCGAGGGTCTTTTCTCCCCTCCATTCGGAACTACGGTTTTCAGATTCGTGACCTATCATTATCTGGCGCGAACCGGAAGCTCGGTGCCGGAGGGGTCAGCCTGGCGGGCATCGAAATTTCAGGACCATCGCGGACTTCCAAGGACTTGCGGGCTGATAAATGGAATCATTCAGAAATGACAGAAATAGGTGATAAGGATGTTACGTTCTCGATGGTTTCAAAGATGTAATGAGCAAATTAGCGCTGTTGGTGGTATCGAAGAAATCGCAGCCAATTTGCTGCTCAACAGTTTCCCCTTCTTATATTTCTTTGTATTTCTCCGCTTATTGTCTCCCTTCGACTTGGATCCAGATGGTGTCAAGGATATAAGATACTAATTCAATTCAATAGAACTCTATATAGAATTGGCGAAAATAAATCAATTTTCTTTTTTTTGCATGTATGAAAAAATCTTACATGTTTTTGTTTTGTCAGATAGCATTTCTTTCGCTATTTTTATTATTTGTTTTATATCAGATTTCAATTGCTCAAAGTCTCTCATAATATATTTCTATGTTAGTCAATAAATTTTTGCAGATCTGCCAGTAGAAGATGCTGTCTATTATTTACACCTTCCGTGTGGACTACGACATCTGGACAACGAGAGAAGGATCCCAAATCTCCTGCGGCGAGGTTGAAAGTCCATTTTGCAAATTGGCGCCACACTCTTTGCTATCCTTGCCTTATGACGACTTCACGCCTGATTCCGTTAATTATTTTCGGCTTACAAACACCTTCCCTTTGCGCGGAGATTTCATGGGGACATATGGCGTCCGAGTCACGCAGTCCAGTCATTCCGGCTAATCTCATCGAAACTTTGCCAGAACTCCACCCCTTTACCGAAAAAGGGACGCGGAATCGGTGTGTTGAAGTCTTCGATGGATTCGACACGCGTTGCAGCCGCTAATTATTAGCAGAAGGCATTTTTTGCTGTTGCCTTTTCTGTTAAAGCTACGTTAATGAGAGGCCACGGTCAACTGAAAATAAACTAATTGGAGAAAGGCGCCTTCTAATCATTGCGTCTAACGGCGAACTGGCATCGTAGGTGACGACCAGACGCCTTTGGGAAGGCTTCAGATAATTAGTCTTTGATGGTGCAACAATAATTACAGTTTTCCACGTTTACGTTGCTACTGAGCCGTATGATTTTTTCGAGCTTATATATTTGAAATATTGAGATAACCCGAGTTTTATAGAATTCTCCATTGTAACTGTTTAAATGAATTTTGAAATAGATATTTTCGTTGAAAAAAATATTTGTTTAAAATACATATATTTGTTGAATATATATAAAGGGCGTTTAAATTTAAATTTAATAAATAAATACAATAATATAAAAGGGTTACGAACCAAGCTGGATGTTTTTTGCTAATGACTTTTTTATAAACAGTTTTATATTTTAATTACACGTAATTTCTCCGTACTAATTGACTCTATTCTTGGGAGTAATTTTTTATTAAAGACATATGACACTAAATGTGATTAATAAACATCTACAATTATGGTTAATGAGACTGCTTCCAAGAATTGGATCAGATTGCTTCTTCTTACTTCAGTCAATTTTTTAACAATCAAGTATTATTGCGTTTTTTAAATTTTAAAATACGAATATTATAATTTATTGTTACCAGTATTACTTGTTATCAGTATTAATACAAATCGTCTAACATTGAGAATGAAATTATAATTTAAATTGCGAGCCTAAATAACAATACATGTGCGAGCATTCGTATATACGTTATTTAGGCGCGCAATTTAAATTGTAATTAAAATTTAAATTTAAACATATGTTAGATCTCACATAAAAATATAATCATGTTCTAAGTTAACACGTTAAACTTTTGAAGTTTCAATATTAGCACCAAAAATAATTCTCGCGCGAAATTGTATAGATTCGAACGAGGTTTCGGCGAATTCAGCTGAAGCCTGACGGCACTTAAAAGGATACGAATCGTTGTTAAAACAAGATAGACTTATCTCCCGCCGGATTACTTTTTGGCATTGTCCTGCCAACGGACAACAGCATATTCGTAGCAATTCTGTGCGCGAATTAAAGTAAATCCTTTCTCCAAATGTCCGCTCTAATTCAGCACGGGCAGTTCGCAATGAGACGCTCTGCGGGAAACCATTCACCAGCATTGGAATAAAGAAACGGGTTCGAAATGAGCTTCGGAGATTATCTGGCTCGCCGTTACTTGTGCATCAAAAATGAGTGCAGCCGACCGTATTTTGTCAGCGCATCAATACTTCTGTCACAATATATGCACGTGTCAAAGAATATCGAGAAAATCCTCCACTTTATACTACTTTATACTACATAATTTGTATATTAATATTATAAAATATTAACTAGCATTTTTTTTCAAAATTCATTAGTTCTTGCAATATGATGTTCTTTACTGAATAAATTCAACAAAATTATCAAATAAAAATGTGCGAAACATCAAATAACTTCAATATATTAAAGATTCGAAGTTATTGTTACACAACATTCGTTTCTCCAGGTATCGCACAATCAAACCGCAAGATCGTCATAGTTCTACGAAATCATGCCTCGGTTCGAAGCCGCACCGTGCTCGAACCCTAAAAAGAACCTAAAAATATCGAATTGCAAATCAAATAAGAAGCACGGTCTAATCTTCCACCTTGAAATCGCGCTGCCGCAATCTCATTTTTAATCAAGCCTCGATCGCGCTCCTTGCAGATAGAGAACCTCCTCCGCGTATATCGAACGGCAGATGATCTGCCTTCTCTCGATAGAGGTCCATTGTATCCGAAATTGGCTTTTTATGGCGGTTGAATATAACATCAAGGTTGTTTGCAATATTTGTTCTGCCAATCGGTAGCGTACCCGCACCTGGAGGAGAAATTGGTTTTTGCATATTGTAATCACTCTGACGCCTCTGATTGACTGCTCGATAAACCAAACCATTACTTATTTCAGTATAATAAACGAGAAACAAGCGCCACTTTGTGCATAAAATTTTGATTTAACGCATCGTTGTCTCGTCGTATATAATTTCTATTAATACATGTTAAATCTTAAAAAATCTCGTCATTGGTATTGTTGCCGTGACATCATTTCTTGAATGAATTCTCCGCAGAGATTTTCTTCCATCTGCCCGATTCGCAAAAGAAGATATTGAAGTTTTCGAGGATAACACGGCGCTTGTTATTACGGCATTTACGGATATCGGATGTCCTTTTAGTGCCTCCGGTGCTTCGAAGCTATCTCGCTCTCTCCTTCTTTCTGTCCTCCACATAATACAGGACGACCCATGAGCGAGGAAAAATCGAGTCCTTGTGTACAATGCTGAAGCGCAGGCTGCAGTTCCGCCCACTTCCGGGCCTTGAATGCATTCTCGACTCGTCTAACTACCCTTAGCAGTTAAGCCACGTGAAACGTAGAGACATGTCCTTTTGCCGGTACAATTTTTTTTTCTTCTCTCTTTCAGTCCAGTAGAAGTGTTCATCGCACAGTGTACGATTACCAGATACTTGAAGCCGTGTATTTTCGTAGCGTCGACGTCTCAAAAATATCAGGAAGAGTATATTATACCGATCACACACGGGGATGGTAAATTTCCTCGGAACCATTATGCAAATCCTCTCAGATCGAACGGGAAGTGAATTTTTACGTCGCGATATTCTCGCTCCGTTTTCCGCGAGTTTCTCTACGTTTGCGAATATAAACTCCGTGCTTTATGGTATGTATTATATAGTGTATTGCTGAGAGCTTCTTCCCGCCCACTGACGCCCACGAATCGTCGCGGGCAGAAAGCAAGTGAAACGTTTTTCTACCCTTACGCGATCCTCTCTATTCGAGGGTTTTTATTACGGTTACTCGAACATCGTGCTCTTGCCGTGCTGGGGTCAGGCACACCCCGTAACACCTACTTCCCTTCCAGCTTGGATATGGGACACCGCGGACCGTAAGAAGTTAAACGGACGTATTATTTTCTGGAAAGGACACACGAGACTTTAGTTGTGGCGAACACGTGCACACGTGCGGCGTGAGTAAAACAAAACGGGCGCGTGCAGCCTACGACGTCGTTCTCGAAAATTATGCGCACGATAACGGAGTGTGAACAAGCGATAACTATGATGTTGCCTCAAGTGCGCGCAAATCATGCGATCAAGAGTACAAAGCCGCTCGGTTACAAAGGCTATGCTTCATTACTGTGCAAATTTAAATTATAATTACTATCGCTTATTAAAAGTCGAGTAACTTCTCTAACGATTAATAACTCCTACGTCAAATCTAATTTAGTATTCAGATTGTATACTAACTCAATGTGCTTTCAATGCACATATATCGATATAGATATCGATTATATGATTTCAAATAGGTTATTTGATACTCTCTTTTCAATTCTATCATGTATTTTCATTTTAATCGGCTTTAAATTTTATGTAGCCATAATAGTATTTTATTTTATTTATTATTTTCTTTTAACAGTAA
>NW_017259459.1:1404987-1411760 GCF_001594045.1 Atta colombica
GATTCAATTTAGACATGGCGATTTCCATGTACACTGCAATCGTATGATATCCGAGACACAAGGACGATATGCCAGTTTCATTTACCTTGCAT
This sequence comes from Atta colombica, assembly GCF_001594045.1. NCBI lineage: Eukaryota > Metazoa > Arthropoda > Insecta > Hymenoptera > Formicidae > Atta > Atta colombica. The sequence continues at coordinate 1,405,080 of NW_017259459.1, forward strand.
ACTTTGCTCCGGCACTTCTATTTGCGATTCCGTTTTATTGCTCGATCTGCCATAAACGGAATAGCACGGTACCTCGTAAAAGATACGAGCGTCGCACATCTATGGAAACTGCATGCGCTCGTACTCGGACAAATCATTCGGAACCTGAACGGCTTTACAACATCACGAATCGTTCTAAAATTGGTTGTATACTCGTCAAAGGTTATTACGAAGTTCTGTAATAACAACACTATCTCGCCAATTGCGAATACGGTCTAATGACGATGTTGGCTTAATGATTTATACTTTATTCTACAACAAAAGATATTATTGCTACTTTCGTTTAATAACTCACGATATATTTGATCCACTTATCAATATTGTTTTATATTGTTTTATATTGTGATAGCAACTATATATACTATATATATATTTGCATATATCTGCGAGATATGCAAATGCGAATTATTATGCAAACTTATGTAACATCTTCATCGTATATAATACAATATATATATATATATATATGTGTGTGTGTGTGTGTGTAAATTTGATAATTATCTTGATGATGCGCTCGTTTTTTGAAATGTCATCATCTAACATCAATTTATCGACTGGAATGCGACAGGAAACCAGGTGGACCAAGCCGCAAGTGTTGTTCCAACATTTTTAATGAACCACCGGCGGTGGTGATCTGGACAGTATCTCTGTTGGCGACAGTTGGTGTTCTTTGTGTCGAATGAAGCGGGAGAAACTACAAGCGGAACTTTCCAGCGGTTTCGAGACTCGTTTCCAACTAACCGGCGAACTTCTGGACAGCAAGTGGAGACTTGTAAGAGAACACCGAGCCAACGGTATCGACAACAAACAGGAACTGCAAAGGACGGTACGGTTATCAGGTTACAAGCGCAGCTTAGTTTGATACGGCTGATTTATTGGCGGAAGTCAATTAGTCTCAATCTCACACCTAATCGTGAAAATCATGACGCGGGATGGTAGATGTTCTAATTTTTATTGCATTTCATTATTGCATAACGAATTTTATAAGATTTTTAATAGGAAAAATAAAGTATTATGTTCGAAGCCTCAACTTTCTTACCTAATGCACCTTTTATCAATGATTTTCTACTACTACACCATAATCCGTATCAGGTCTGGCCGCGGAGATTTGCACGGGATTCCGGAATTATCCCGGTGGCCGAGGTGGATGATCCTAAATAAACACGCGTGCGGCCACACGACTCACGTCCCCACCACGTTACGACGTAGTTTCTTCGTGCTCGAACAATTCCTTGGAAGCAACTCTCAAGCGATTGGAAGGGAGAAAAACGACAATGCCCGGTGGTGTTGTACAAGGGCAGTAGATCGGCCTTTCGATTTGCAGAAAGAAGGATGAATTCATATATAAGAGCAGAAAAGGTGCTACCTTCGAACAGCCTTCTCGTTTTCGTCGCGCACCGAATATGTTCCTTTACGAGACGTGTTATGTCACTGAGCTGTCTCTTTTAAAACCCGACAACTCCCTGGACGAAAGCAGAGCAGCGACGGTTGCAGCTTGCTGGAAATGATGGATGAGACAAGTTGTTTGCTACAAAGAGCACATGATACTTGGCACTTAAAATTTGCAAAATTATTGTATTTATAAACTCGGCGCGTTTATTATTTTCTTTAATATATCACTCAAGACTAATTGAACGAATAAAAGAGAAAAAAAATTAAATTAACGAATAAAATTATTGTTACTTTACTATCAATGTCAATTTTACTATAATATATATTTTGTTCTTTTACGCAATATGCAAATAATGTGTACTCATATAATTTAAGCAAAATTGGCTTTACTTTTAAAGATCGTTATTTTCTATCTTAGCGTAGCTGATGCTGGACACTTTAATACACTCAAGGTGAATGTGGTTTTGTGGTTGGAATCACTTGCTCTCGATACAACATTATATCTTCAGTCGTAAACGATAATAGCGACAATCTACGCGCCATAACGGATGTTCATCATTACTTCGAAATTGCAGTTCTCACTCGCAAACGTGACCGATTGTGTGCACAAAAAGCGCTTAAGTGTATTGTTTTACATTATTTTTTGGGAATGAACGACGTTCCTATTGTGTACTGTCGGTAGAAAGACACACGTAATCACATAAAAATCATAATGGGTAAATGTGGTCAAAGGCATCAGCCATATGTAACGTTGTTATATTAAAGCAATTCTGCGATGTGAATTTCCTTCATAAGAGCGAATCGTTCTTGGAAGATCAAAAATCGTGTCTCGCGGTTAGTGAGACAGTATACTACGATTTTTTGTGATCACGCGATCCGAGATTCTTGCGCGTCTTGTTGATTCTTCGAGTGTTCCCGAAGAGTCGACGAATACGCTTAAAAGGAGATCAGGTAAGACCAGTTGGAAACGTAGAAACGATACGCGGTTCGTCAGGAATCATAGTGAGAGAACATTCGTCATTATTACCATTGACCGTTGGTCTCTAGGGTCTACCCATTCGGGTTCCACAGGAAGTAGGCCGGTCGGATCAGGCTGCCCTTTTTCATTTTGAAGCGGTCCATTCAGGTGTAATGGTCAGTTAAAGACTATCCAAACAGACGATACCACCGGTTCTTTCGATGAACTTCCGAGTCTTCCTTTTTTCTCATGACCGAGTGTCTTAGACTCGAAGTCTTCCGCTTGAAGAATCGAAATCTTTTGTGTTCGCATATTAAACTATCACTGGTTGAATTTATAATAATAGTTTAAATTTAATTTTTGGATCGTTCAGGAAAATAATAATAGATAATATGCAAGATTCGTAATATTTTCTTCTTGAAAAAATTTGGAATTGATGTTTGCTTTATGCAAAACTTATTCCTAAATATATTTTTAAATTATATTTAACAAAATTTTTATATTCTATTCATTTTATAAATTGTCTTCGCGAATTCGCAAGTAATTAATTAAGTTCTACGCGAATAATAGGCGAGCCCACCCGCGGTTGCCTAAATAGAGGAATCATCTCAAGTATATTTATCCACGTGATCGTCGAATAACAAACGTGGAAATCCTTAAATCCTAAATCAACCCGGCGCGAGCCGAAACCGAAAGCAGACTGCAAACAAACGGCGGCAGTCGAACGTGGACTTGTGGTCCAATGTGGCGAAAGTCAAATATTAGGTCACGAAATACGACATGCTTTGTGTCTGGTCGAGTTAAGTGATTTTATGATGGTGTTCCAAGTAATTTTCAAAAATTTCTGACACTATACAATTGTGATATTTCTTATTATATTTAAATCAAATAGTAATGATTTTCTCTCGTTCATCTATTTTTTTTTTAATGTGGTAAAATTGCTGCAATATAAAAAAAACGATTGCAATTATACGTGATATATTCATTCATTATCATTGAAGAATCTGCATGATAACGTATCGTTGCTCGAAATGTTTCTTCTTCGAAGTCATAAAAAATGCTTTTCGCTTCTTGACTCGTTTCTTATCTGAACCGAGATTGCTGTGCTGAGGCAGTAGCGGCAGAGACGAAGAACAGAAAACGAAGAAACTGAAGACAAGACAATGACCGCTGTTCAAACATGTTCAGACTTCAAACGACCGCCGGCATATCTCGTATGGGATGCGGCTGCATGTGCATTAGCGGTTTGCAGCGGCGAAGGAAAATGCGCCTCCGTAGTGTCGTATCCTTTCGAGCTTTGACCGGAGGACATTCGGCATCGGAAATAATAAATATTTGAGAAGCTGCTACGGAACGATGCAGACGCAGCGAAGCCTTTCATTTGTAAAGACATGCCGAAATTAGTGTATCGGAAGCAATGGATGAGAGATATATATAGAGAAAAGAGAATATTTTACTAGGACTGAGCAGCGCGAACCTTCAAACACTGGCCTTGCAAACTGTATCTAATATATAGAATTATATATCTTTATGTTCTTTAAACTGGTTTTCGTGTATATAGTGAGTGCAAATAGTATTCGTACAAGGAAATTTTTTATAAAATAACTCTTATTTGTAGAAAATAAATATTAATTAGCAATTTCATGCAAAGAATATATTGTTCTAACATAAACAAACGAGCTTTGCATGTTTTTCCTGATTTTAAAAGCTAAATTTCTCGACTATACAAATATTAATTTTGAGCATCCAAATAATACAATTTTTAAATTTCACTTATTTTTCAGATGTTACATTAGATGTTAGATTATATTTTCTATAATTAATGAACATCTTTTTGATAAATATAATTTTAAGGAACATACATCTATTTTCTTTATAAATATGTGTATGAATAAATTGAATATTCTTTATGAATAAATTGTTAATTACCCAACAAGAATCGTCAACGTTAAATTGATGTTGAAATCATCGTATTGACATCGATTCGGTGACTCATTTCTCGCTGGATAATATTTATTTTTCAAAGATAAAGCTTTTAAAAAATATTTTCTCTGTACGAATACTTTTTGCACCCACTGTATATTTATTTAGTTTTCTATCATATATGTATGAATTTTTATGAATGTTTCCTTTTAATTCATTAGAATTTATAATGAGATTATCACTTTTCGTATAAGAAAAGTTGACACTTTATAAGAATTCTTTAATACCTTTTTCAATGATCGTGACGATTTTTATTAATCACTCAGTTTCCAGATGGAAGACATCACATGCGCTCTCAATGAGCAGCTGGTGCGGTGTCGAACGTGTTGTTAAATTTTATCGCGTACAATTTTATTTTTTAAGTCAGTCCCAAGAGTGGCGACGCGCATATCTGCATATGCCGAAGATTCATCCACCGAGTTGACTGACGAGCGCCGCCTTCCCCTAATCGGTCGATCGCCAAAAAATTCACAAAAAGACACCACGCTGTGCGCAAGGGCGACAAGGGACGGAGGAGAGAAAGGGACCAAGTTACGGAGAGGAGTCCCAAGAAACAAACTGAGACGAAACTCTTTCTGCGTACCCGGGCACCGCCCTTGCACTCCACCCATCCATCTCCGGCGTGCATATATTTTTGGGCGGCTAGTTTTTCCCCCGAGGGAGATTTATCATGTCCCTACGCCTCTTCTCTCGCGGGCTGCTCCATCAGTGCCCGACGTGTGGCAGGGAATAATTGGCAGAGCGGAGGAGTGGCCACATTGTACTTTAGAAACTACTTCGAAGATGGCTCGTGGGAGCAGAGCAGTTACAGAGCAGTTACAGAAAAAATAATGATTCCCACAAAAATAGATAACCTGCATGGATTTCAAAAATTTTATTGTGTATCTGATCACTTAATCTATCGATCCAAATTAAGTTGATTGATTTAAGTGGATTTTATGCAATTTTTATACTAATATTACAATTTTTATACTATTATTAATATGTTATAAATAACGAAAAAATTAAAATCTTTTTATCTGGACGAATATTTTTCCGCGTATTTATTAAAAAATTAGTTTAAAATCCTACATAAAGATCTACATAAGACACAGAACGCGAGTCGCAGGTCGCAAGCTTGTTGCATTCCAAGCCAATCGCGAAGTAATTTTTAAAATTGACTGACATCGGATTGACTGACACAACAAGCTTGCGACCTGCAACTCGCGTTCTGCGTCTTATATAAATCAGGCTTAAAGAAAATGTAATAATTGAAAGACACTTGTGTCACAAAAATACTTAAGAAAGAGACAGGCAAGTTTCTAAAGTACGCAGAAATATATTTAATTATTAAATCGCGTTTATTCTTTTCTGACACATATTTGTAATTCTTCGAAAACGTGCGTTGAAAAGAACAAGAGAATCAACATTATCCGTCGTTACTGTGAATAATATGTATCAGGAGGTCATTATGATGAATTTGTATACAAAGTCGCTCGATCGAGCAGTCATTTGAAACTAGTTCGTTTGCGTACATCATTCGAGACTGTCGAGCAGTAGAAAGTCGAAAATGAGCGTGCTAAATTTTGCGCAAGAGTTTTCGCGTCTAATCAATCGTTACACAAGAACTTCTTCGCCGCATGTAAGTATTCATTCGATTAAGAACCATATGTTATTACTGAAAATAAAATATATAGTGTCCACGTAAATAATGACTGTTATTCTGTATTTGTATGTATATGTGTGTTTAACGAGTACAAATTATCACACGTTCTGTAAAATTTTTCATATAATTTGCGATTTAATTTATATTTCAGAACGATGTAACGAATGCCGTCACGCCTTTAACCGAAGAACAAATAGTGTCTACTATACATCATGTGCTTCTGGTACTCATAAAAAAGGACTTTGACAAAAATAATCCGTTACAAATATGTAATAGCGCAAGCGCTGCTGCCACTCTAGAAACTTCGGTCGTACAGATGAAACAGGAACCTAACGTTGAGGATATGCGCAGGTTGTTTTGAAATTTTAATACATAGTCTAATGATTCTTTATGAATATACATTTTTTATGACAATAGTTTTATATTTAGATTTCAAGATGTTCGATCTGTTACTACGGATGAGGAGTCTTCTTTTTCTGATATCTCATTAAAAGATATTAAAAAAGAACGAGAGAATTCTTTCAATACGTTGCAAAATGATAAAAAAGTAAATTTCGTTATCGCATTATTTCTTTGAAATATTATCACTAATTGATGAATAATTTAACTTTCATAATTTTATATATAAGTCAAATAAATATAAGTAAAATTAATTGTAATTTAC
>NW_017259459.1:1411860-1433219 GCF_001594045.1 Atta colombica
TTATTTCACGATCAAATCCTGCGATTTACGTTAGCAGCAACATTAGTAGATCTGATACTTTTGTTCGCGAGGAACATCCGAAGGAAACTAACAACGAGGACGTTTTTAAAGATCTCACAGATGCTGAAAGAATTGGTGAAACAGATTCTTCAAGTGATTTTTGTCAAGTATCATTGAACGAAATACGAAAGTCTGATATATCAAGTGATCTTTTTCACGTATCATTGAAGGAAATACGAAAATCTGTTATGAACATTATGACAAAACTGAATCATTTAGAAGTAAGAATGATAGTAATATTAATAATATGATAAGCAATATAATTTAAAATAAAATATCTACGTAACAAAATATATTATTTATGCATATATTTATTTATTTTACAGCACTCATTTTTACAATTGACAAGATCACCAAAAGAAGTTACGCCAAAAACTCAAAAATCATCTTTAATTAATAGCTATTCCAGTTCTAGTGGCATTTCAATTAAAACCAGAACATCGGTTAACAATCACAAATTAAGTACTATTTCCCCTAAAACGCCAAATTCGTCTAAACAACACGCAACGAAAGATAGTACTTTCGAGAGACGTAAAAGTATTGGCGCAATTGGAAATGTTACACCTGTTAAAAAATCTAACGAATCTACAAAAGTATGCCACTCAGTATCAAATATAGATTTATCACCGTATAAACCAGTTGATTCATCCGATTATCGACCCAAATTTACGAAAAATCCAAAATACGCCCATGTACGAAGCACTATACCAAAAGCAATCAGTCAAAAGAAAAAGCTGTAGTAATTATACAATAATAATGTCATTAGAATAAAAATTATACGGTAAAATGATTATATATTTTTAACATGAAACAATAATTTTTATTAAAAATAAGATTTATCTTATTTTTAATAAAAATAAATAAAAAAATAAAAATAAAAATAAATAAAAACATTTATTTTATTTCTATTATTTTTTATTATATAAATATATAATCATTTTACCATATTAAACTAATTTTAGAGTTAAATATATTTATGTGTTATATGTACTGTCAAACATCATATACACATGTACATGCTTAATAACACCATGTTATTATGTATGTATTTATCAAAAAGTTTAAAATTAAAATACAGAATTAATTTAATTCAATACTTCATTTCTTTCATCTTGAAAGGGTTAATACGAATTCTTCCTTATACGCTCGGTAAGAGAGAGATAACAAAATAACTATTAGTATCCCGGTCTTTAATTATAAAAATCGTGTAGGCGGTGCTTCGGCACCGTGAGCCCTCATCAATCATCCGTCAATCCATGTCCACGAGAAACGATTCCTCTAGATTACACGATCTTTGCCCTTGAAAGGCAGACCTTCGTTACTAGGAAGCAGGTAATCTTGAAGCTCGTAATTAGTGCTCGTCGGGTGAAGACTATATCTCGTAGCTTTCGTAGCACTTCGTACGTTAAGTTAACGTAGAAACCGCATAATTTCATACATTATTTTATTTTAATGAATTCATTTCCATCAGAAATCCATTTCTCCATCATCCGTCTCACAACGGTCTCCGTAGTAGCAAACTGCATCTGTCCTTAAGTGCACTCTTGGCGAAACACTCTTTAGCTTAAAAAGTGTTTCACTTGTTGACATGTCAGCCGAGCCACTCACCGGCGGACTCCGAGGAGCAGTCCCATGTCCCATCAACGACAGCGATTAGCTCCACGATTCGCCTTAATGGCTGCCCGATCCGTTCGCTTCCATCCGTTTCTCTTTTCGACCTTACTAAGTAGGCGCGAAAATGCAAAGTGAAACAGGGACGAAGAGGAAGGGAGGACATGGTCCATCCTTCGTTTCTTCTCGTCACGATATAATCGTCGCGCGGCCATGTAATTTATTTTTCCATTTTTATGACGCTGTTTCTCAAAGTTTTACCACGGCATATTAATGAAGAAGAAGTACATCCAACGAAAATTATATTTATAAATACATTAGAGCTGTACGTTTGATAACAAACAGATAATTATATATCACCGGTTGATTAAATTGATTGATAAAGTTAATTCGATAATAAATAAATGAGTGACATAACTTATGTTTTATATTTAATTATAAAATTACTGGATACGTCGATGCGTTTCCGATTGTAAATGATAGTAATTAAAATTTCATAAGCATTTGCACACGAGTAATTAACTTGCATATACACTTAAAGCGCTGAAAATGATATCATTCCAGATTATAAAAAAATGCACTTTAAAGGAGAATGAACAAAAAAATTGATAAATGCGAATTCATCAATAATATATACGTCGCTGGTACCATCTTTATTATCGTGATTCAAAAGCTGATATGGCCATGACCGTGAGCACAGCTGCCACTTTGCTGAGAAACGAATTTGTAGCTGTGCTCAACCTTTTTGTCTCATCGAATCACTTCCTGGCTTCCTTCTTTCTCCGTTCGCTCTTTCGTTCTGCTGTAGCGCCCCAAACGAGCCCATTTTTGGCTCACGCTTGGACGTGCACACGTGTGTGCGCTCAACGGAGGACGTTTCTGCGGACAAACCGATTTGGCGTGCAAAAACGGATCGCATCTTTTTAAAACATACTTGAGGTCCGACGAAGCGTCCGCAATTTCCGTCTGATGGTGCACAGGTGTGCACGTGTGCGTGCATTCTTTTGTCGGCGTGTCGCGCTAACAACGGCTCTCCTTTCCGCAGTGCGCGGTCACGCAATGACAAATCCTATAAATCATAAAACAAACCATACGTTTAGACCCCCGTACCGTAGCGTAACGCGGCCGAAAAATTCCGAAGATACTAAATTACTCTTTTTTTCGATGATGCTTCTTCGATGCACTTGAATTCATAATAACATAAAAAGCGTGCTGCTCTTCAACAAAATTGAAGAGGATGTGAAAGCAGAGTATTTAGGCCTGAAGATACTTTTTTGAAAATCACTCTACGATTATTCCTCGTGCGATTTTGTAAATTTGTAATTTCGTCAAAAGCTATCAATTCGAAGAAGTCCTTTCATTTTATGTATGTCAAAAAATGTAACAAAACATCACAAAATAGTTGTATATTTTCCTTTTTGTGAATTCAAAGAATTCTTTCATTTTATCTATAAAAAAAAAATATATAAAATATCGCAAAAGAATTGCATATTTAAATTGTGCGAAATAAGTTTATAAAGATTATTTTTCATGAATTCGAAGAAGTCATTTCATTTTACGTCAAGACATATAACGAAACATCGCAAAATAGTTGTGTACATAAATCGCGCGAAATTACATAAGCGCAAAGATTACTTTTTATATATTTTAATAATCTTTACTGATTTATATCATCTTCATGAACATATCGATCTTCGCTTGTTGAAAATAGTTATTTTCTTCAAAATTAATGTTCCCTTTTATTCGTGGCATCGTCGGCCCTTAAATAAAGCTGTCACGCCGCCTCGGATGAATTGCACCTCCGCGATTACCAGAAATCGCGCAATGAGGTTGGACATGGATTCGTCATTCATGAGCACGTAATCGCGTGTGCATGCAAAGTCACTCACGCGACCGACTTGATGGCGACGACGGCGACGGCGGCGCGAGTCTGCAATTTCGCGCACTCGTTCGAAAACCGGCCACCCCGACACCTGTTGTCGAAGTATACGCTTGATGATTCCCTATGCTAAGCTCGCGACGTGGCAAAAAGTCGGCCAGTCGGCTCGTTGTGGGCCCTGGAGCGGCCTGGGGGCGATCGGAAGCGGTACAGGATGAGCAAAAGGGGGGCAGACTATGGGCGTTCTTTCCCCACTTCGTTGGATCCCTACTCGATTCTACGTGTTCGCAAAAATATCGAAAGGAACAGGAAAGAAAGAGGGGAGATGATTACGTGCGTCTTTTTAACACAAAAGGCTCGAAAACCAACACCGAAATGCGACGACGAGCATTGGCGCGCCCTGTAATCGACAACGTCCCAGACCGAGTTCTTCCCTTCGTGATGAGACAACCATTTTCAAAATTGCGATAGTCGCCTACAAATAAGGCAAGAGATGGGCACCACAGCCGGACGTTATAGCTAACCGTAGGCCTCTCGTGGCCGAATTATTATTTGTTTTTGCCTCGGGGGACCATCACGGTGCTTATCGAGTCACCGTTTGCTTCAGCTACAACGGAACGTTACGCCCAGTTTCGAAGAAAACAAGAAAAATCATCCCGTTGTCCTTATGAACACATTCATGGGGATCGCAATTTCCTTCGTCTAAAATATGATAACATTTTTTGCGTTTGAAAAGCATTGATTGATATGTCTATTAAAGTTATTTTTTTATATTTTTCTCATGAGAATCATAATATGACATATATATTTTAAGAAAGATAATTTTTCTATCTTATTTCACTATGTTTATTAATCAGTAAACGTGTGATTGAGAATCTGTGGAGAATTATATTGTTCCGGAGAGAAGAAATTCCGGGAGAAAATCACACACAGAACGTTTCTTCATTATTGATCTCTGCTATGCAAGTTTGTGATTCGTTGCAATGGTCGATGAAACCACTAGTTATGATACATCGTGCAAACTACTAGAGCGATACGAAAAAAAATGACGTAGGCGCGAATCAAGCAAATTGGTGAGGAACCATTCAAGATTCGGATTCAGCCGCAACCTCGGCTTCGGGGCATTGGCGGCTCATGGGCGATAATTGATATCACCTGCCATGTAAATATTGGGTATCGTCGTTTGCCGAACCTGTCGGCGGAAAAAGAGGCCAGGGCGAAAGGAATTGCCGAACGCAACCGCCGGTGAGATAATTACGTGTTGGTTTTAGAAAAGGGGGAAGCACCGGTTAATTCCACGCTTCGTAGTTCGCGTAAAAAGCCGCCTGCGGCTACGAGTTCCTCTGTTCAAATTAGGCGACGCGCTGTGTGAGAATCTCAACTAGAACCAGAACGTAGATCAAATTTTAGATTTCCAAAAATGTCAATATGTAGGAAGATGTTAAAACATTGAAAGAAGGAATAAAGGTTATCAAATTTAATAGCAAATTAATATTTTTATGTAAAATTAACATATAATATAATTCTATACTATATTAGTTCCATTTTTTTAAATTAATATAAAGTATTATTATATTACTATTAATATAAAGTATATTACTATTAATATAAAGTATCGCTATTTAAATATATAACTGTTGATGCATTTTTCGTTCATAATTTTAAATTAACTTTGTCATGTTATTTTGACATCGAAAATTATTTCGATATTATAGGTCGAATTTCATAGGTCGATCGAGTATCTCAAGTAAACTCTCGGCTAGTCAATGATTTGTGTGCCGGTCTGATAAAGAAAACCTTGCGAACGCCTACTGTTTCATATCCAGTATTCTTACGTTGTGCATATAACACCTCGTTGTGAGCTGCTTAGCACCTCGGACGCCATACGGTTTAAGACAGTTTGCGTATCTCGATCTCGCTCTCAACACCTTTCTTATCGATGATTTCTTTTATGCTCCCGTAATGACACGCTTCTCGGCATGCCTGCGGCGGCGGATGCTGTTAAAAAATAGATAGAAAGGAAGCACGACGTTTGTTTAGCAACACGATAGTTTCAGCAGGGAATAGAAGGCAAGAGACTAGTATCAGATCCTTGCGGTTTATACTGAAAAGTTGCTGGAGCTGCAGTGAAAAAAATAAATGTATATTTTTAATGCTTTACGGAAACAAAAAATATATTATTATTTTTAATGATTCTCAAATATGCATTGCATTTAATATGTTCACTAATTTAAAAATAGCATACATAAAAAAATCCAATAATTTTTGTGAATGTGTAATAATTGTATTGTAATTTAATGCACAATAATTAAGATAGAATCTCAATTTGTTTCTTTTTAATATATAGAATGATCCAGCGATGACGGAGTGCTTAAAAGATTTCTTTCTAAAAATCTAATGCGTCATTTCAGAGTTTTTGATGTTTTATTCGATTCTTTGAGATTTGATGTTTTGATAATTAAGTAAGCATCCTTAGATCTCACTTATCTATAATTAATATTATAAAAACGTATTTTAAAGATGTCTATCTAAAAAGCTCCAAGACGATCTCATCTCACACATTTTCGCATATCAAGTTTAGAAATCTTCGATTGATCCCATGTCAAGCTTAACGTGCAAGTAAGAAATGGTATAGCAAAGAAAAATCTGTCTGTCGAGACGTCATGGCTGTCATTTTTGATTTAGGTTTCAGATAGCTGATTTGAAGCATCGATAACGAAAGTGTTTGAACGGCAGTCTATAATTAACAATATTAAGGATAAATTTGCATCGCAGTAAGGGAGGAGCGAGCGACCGCATTGTGCATTCTTGGGTAGTCTTGCCACCGTACATGATAAGTTGTAATTAAATTGATTGGCACGCGAGATATGAACCATGCGCGATGCTGTGAAGAATATGCATTAACACGGCAAAATCGAAGGTGATCGAAGAAAATAAGGGAATATTGCGGTGTGAAGATATTAGTGACTATGTAATTATTGAGTCTGTAAGAAACTTCTGATTATTGACTACTGCATGATCAAATTGCGCATCTTTGATAGATTTCTTTCATGGAAGAGTATCGCTCGCGAAATCGCGAAGACATACTTTTGCACTTCTTCATGTAGGTGCAAATCAAAGTTTTATCGATTCGACCGAAATCTGCGGGCAAATTAAGAGCAACCGCGAAAGACACATTAAAATTTATGTCGACACACTCGCTTGTTAGTTTTTGCGTGCATTAACGATCATCTATAAAGAATAAAATCCCTTATAAAAAATATGGACCCTTCCAGTCAGAAACAGCAATAGAGATCGGTTCTCGTTATCTTCTTAAACAAATTGCACTTAATTGCTCGCGAGGCGTTGCGTCTATTCTCGAGTGCCAAAAAGTCACACCGCCCTCTTTCTGTCCCTGTTCGCGACGATGCGCCCTCGAACGTGAAGGGGCGGTTGAAGGGAATCGGTGAAGTGTGCTCATAAAAAACTGTAGATCCGCTATTTATGGCGGCTTAATTAATTCCTATGTGTTTTCGGCCACTTCCCATGCAAAACGTCCCCTCCGCGCGTGTCTTTATGGCTCTTCATGAGATATAAATGATCTGATAAAATGTTTAAGCGCCGTCGCGCCCTTCGTCCCCCATTCGAAACACTATTATTATAGAAAAATAAAACCGCGGGAGACGCGCCATAAAGAGTGCACCTCGACTTTCCCTTCCCCGCGGATCTCATGCATATTCATAGTTAAAGGGGGCATTCTTAGAAGCTGTTGGGAGCGCCATTCATCTCGCGATACATTCGATCAAAAACACAGGAAAGTACCTACTACTTTCTGGATACTGCGTGCAATCACGCGAGTTTATTGTAGTGAGCTCTATAATATTGGAGCAAGTCGAAGAGGAGTGTCTCATTTCCTAAACAAGAACATTCCAATGCAAAGATGATACTAGGCCTGTTTTTTTAGCTGAACTTTTGCATCAATTCATCTTTCTTCCTTTTTTCTCCAGAAGGAAAGAAGCTCTCTAAATCTGAACTAGTGGATAGTCACTAGTGGATAGTCACTAATTACCTAATGGCATACTTAGCACTGATAATCAGTGAAGTTCAACTAAAAAATGAAGAATGTTTGAGCATTATATAATGATATAAATATAATGATATAATGATATAATGATATAATGATATAAAAATAATGATATTTGCATGTTAATTTCAATACCATATTTCATTGAATTTAAGCACTAAAACAAGATTAGTTACATCACATAAAGATTAGCTTATGGATCTCCCACATTTAATTCATTGATTACTAGTGGCATATTTGGTGATTACTCACTGATTCAGATTTAGAGAGAGAGAGAGAGAGAGAGAGAGAGAGAGAGAGAGGAAGAAAGAATTGGCGCAAAAGTTCAGAAAAAAGAACAGGCCTACTATTTTCTTTGTCAGAGGCGTCAGGGCTGATTAGCTAATGTCATTTTATTACTATAAGTAGAAAAGAATCGAAAAGTATTTGTTTGTCAACTCTTTTCTTCGTCGTAATTTTCTATTTAATATAGGAAATCTCGCTTCAGTATATTATATAATTCATTGGTTTATTGCCAGTGTAATGCGCAGTGCGTATGTCAGAAGACTTTCGTGCCGAATTAAGTTTTCAATTAAGGTAAACGAAATATTACTTCTCAAGCTCGCCCGACATTTTGGCGCTTTTGGCACTCGCTTTTACCCGCCAGCGTCGATTTACGCGCATTCCACAACGGGTCCACTTAATGAAGAGATACGGTAGCGTTTACTTCGCTCACGCGACGATCGAGTGTCGCAAAATCTCGTACACGTCGAAGGACGCCTCTCCTTTATTCCTGTCCTCGTAAACAGGCTCGCAATCTCTCCTCCGTGTTGGAACTTGAAATGTCGTCCATCGAAACGACACGACGTCGTAGCGACAACTGCAACGGTCGCGTTCTCCGGCTCCGCGTTCTCTCACATTCGTCGCTCGACTTTATTGCGTAATGTTGCAAAGCAGCGCGAAGCAGCGCGTCGGTGTAGGTGAAGGCGTAACTGCAAGTCGAGTCCGTGAATTCGCATAAAATTAGCATTCCCTCGGCGCCGTACGTCGTACGTAGCTTCCCACGGTTGCGGTACGCATGTACCTACGAGACTGGCCTACGTGGAATAATTATTATCGTCTCGATCGCACCTCTTTCGCAAATTGTGTAGAATCTATTCGTAGAAAGAAAAAGAAAGAGAGAATTCTGCGTCTATGTGACATTCGCAAAAAAGATCGTACACGTTAGATTAGCATTAGATTATCGTTAGGACACAATAATAGACCATTAATCAGTATTAATTAAATCGATTGCGCTAGAAATACATATGGATAGTACCAGTTAATTTATGCCCGTCGAGGCTTTGTTTATGATCACTTGCGTTTTATCAAGAGAGAGAACGTTTCTACCTGAGCTGCGGTTCTAGACTTCACCGCTTACCTGTTACCTCTTAGCCTCTTACCTCCACGGACAGGGACACGTGACACACGCGAGTGGCACGCGCGGCGTACGCTTGCCTCTCTTCCCAATGGCAAAACCAGTTCTCCATAGAATAGAAATAACGTTTTTCTTTCCGTTTGTCATCGGTGTTCGATGCGATTTATGCATATCTTGGAGTTTTATGCATTTTCAATAAAAAATAAGTTTCTTTTAATTTTTTGTCTATCAATGTAAATCTTTTTTGCATGAAATTTCATTTTCAGATTTTTTATTTTGTTTACGTTATGGCTTAAAACATTATTACTCACCTAAGTTATATATATTTTCAAATAAATTTCCATTTTTACTTTATTTTTGCTCAAATTTCAATTTTTATTAAATAAAAGTTTAAATAAAGATAATTTAAATTTTTATATTTGAGTTAAAAGACCCAAGATTGCAAATAGTGGGAGGAAAAATAGAATTGTTGAAGATTATATACAGAGAAGGAAAAATAATAAAGGGAAAAGTAAGATAGTATATAAGACTTCGTGACCTAGAATTTAATTAAAAAATAATTGTGGAAGAGAGCGATACGATGTTAAGCAATTCTATACAATTCTATACAATTCTATACAATTCTATACAATCCGCTTACTAATACTGTTATAGCGTTATATTGTTTGCGAGATTGAATCTATAGTTTTCTCAGAAGCTAAAGAAGCTTTACAAAACTCATGCATGATTGCTTGAAATAAAAACTCTTGTGCATCTCTCGGTCGGAATAATGACGGGTTATAATAACGGATCTATAATTATTGATTTCATCTTGAGCGGATTGCGAGGAGGCGAGAATAAATGGACATAAATCAACAAAGTCGGGACATCTCTCTGCGATCTATAGACGTCCCCTTGCGATTATATTATGGCAGTAAACGCCATCATTCGAAAAGACTTTCCTTTCTCTCCATTCATTTATACTTCATACGATTCCCATTGTGTATTCGACGATTTTTCAAGATCCGTTTGATTTACAGCTTCGGCAAAAACAAATAAACACAGTTTGATATGTTCGCTTATTCCCAACGTTTATTTCCAGTGTTTGTATCTTTTAGAGAAATGCGTCATTTTTATTGCAGAACTGGAATAACTGGGAAAGATATTTTTAAAAGAGAGATAACACGAGAAACGAGGATTTCAAAACCTTACCTGATTTCTTCCAAACAAAATGCATTTCATAGTCCGCGTCAAAATTCTGAAAGTTTCGAAACAAATGTTACAACCATCGCATTCATAACTAAAGAATACTAATAACTAAAGAATCTCTGCAAGAATGATGCTTATTGTTTCATTGCTTAGTTTCTACAAGGCCTGAAGATTTTTAACGGATTACGTATTTTTGAGTAATCTTTAGAAGATCTATTTATTTTATGTCTTCTCTATTATGAACAATGCAAATGTTGGTAGTTTTGACCATAACATAAAGAAATCATTATTAAAAATGAAGATAAAAATAAAGAAAAATTATCTTTTACGTACACTTATCTTTCTAAGCTTTGTGAATTCGGTTTTATTTTTTAACAAAATAAATTGTAATATTGTTTATTGAATATAATTGTTATGAACAACTAGGTTTTTTTAAACAGTTTCATGAATGTAATATTATTAATAAAATTAATAAAAGATGCAATTTCCTATGATGGCAATCGATGATAGTATATGTTTTAGCTATCGATATCTCATTATTTTGAAAAAAGATATATCTTGAACAAGAAAGATAAGACAATAAGCAAAAATTATCTCGCCATGCTATTACTATGGTCAAGGAGAAGTAATGATAGAGTAATCCAAGATCAATCTCATCGATCAGCGGTCGATCGAGTTTCATGGCGTCGCTTCGCGTCGCGTGTGATACATGTGTTTGCCGATTCCATTAGCCGTAATTTTCATTCGTTTCGTCTCGATCGAGAGATTTCTTTCATGTGCAATCCTGACAACCCACGCACTCGCTTCGATGAAATCCATTGTCGAGCGGTCATGTACTGCGAGATTGAAGGTTATTATTGTTTAATACGGTCAATAAAATTGCATTATGGTACAACCACAAATGTAATACTAAGCTTCCACGAGATCTCCAGAGGTTCTCACTGAAATGAGAAGGATATTCATTTTACCATGTAAATCGAGACTTTTTATCACAAAAATTCTTTAGTTAAATCAATAATTATTTATACATGTTAATATTATATATGTAATAGAAAAATGTAAAAATCAGTTACATTTATGTAGTATATAAATAATCACAACTTTAATAGTAAATAAAAGTAGTTAATTCTAGTGTAAAATCTAAATTCACTATTAAAAAAGTTATTATATCATATACGTATACATATAAAATTGTTCTGAGCTAAGGAGAATTTCACATGTCTTCTTTCTCACATAACTCTTCGCAAAAAAATACGGCGAGCGCCACTGCGGTCCGTCCCGCGGCGCTCTCACAGCGAAGGCGATCGTGCTTCGAAATAATCAAGATCACATTGGCCTGTCCTGGATCAAAAACATTAATTTTAAATTATCGAGATGGCACTGGTCCATGGATAACGTATCGTGACCCTGAAGGCGTTGGTTGCATCGAGACGATCAATGGTACCGCTCACCGTGAGAGATTAGGTCGGACCGTGATTACCAGTACATAAATATCAAAAAAAGAAATGGGAGGCGGAATGGACACCGCACAGAGAAGATGGTAAAGGAAAGGCCGCGCCTTACTTCCAGACGAATTTCACTTTTGATATATTTCTCATTCGCGTAATAGTGTCACCTTCAAAATTAAAAAAACTTTCACGCAATTGACCGGAAATTTCCTTACGAAATCAGAGCAAAGCTTGGATTATGTATCAATGATTTGTGATTTTTTTCATACATGAATGATTAATTCATCGATTTATGTGCAGTCATAAGAAAGAACATTGCAATGGACTTTCTTCGCCTTTTGTGTCTAATGGCATTTTCTATTGAAAAAACATATGTTTAACAGAATAGTACAATTTTATAATTAATAATAATTATTAAATTATTATTAATTAATATTAAGTTTTTAAATACATTAGTAGATACTGCACAAGTTTACAAATAATGACAATAGATAATTGGTTATAATTAGGTTTGACTTATGCTGCTAGTCACTGTGTAGCATCTTGATAATAATATTGTGCTGACTTGAACATTATAAGGTAGTATTGGTACAATGTGCTTATCGACAAATACTACATTAACAAAGCAAACAGAGAGCCGAAGATACACGACCAGTGAGTACCGAGCTTATCTCGTCGAAGCAATTACCGACGGATAGGGACGAAATTAAAGATGCGTATCAACTGACGTCTGCTTAGCACCATCAAATTAACACTTGTTTTAGTCCTCAATTAAACGATCGCCCGATAACGTCCCACTAATTTTATACTCGTAGCCCAGGTACAAATTTCTCAGCAACATTTCTCTGACCTATTGAAGTTCATAAGTGCATAAATAAATATGCATATATTTTAATGTATAAAATCGTTTTAATGAAAAAGCAGTTTACATAATATTTTAAAGAAGAAAATATGTTTTGTCATTTAGATATAAATATAAATTAAATAGAATTATTTAACTATTTAGATGTAATATTGCCGAAATGTATAATGATGATTGTTTTAATAATGTACAGAGTACTGAGATGAGCTGAGATGAGCTTCAATCGCATCACTGTGATTAAGTATGCAAATAAATTTCTGCGATATTTAATTCGCAGACGCTCGTTAACACCGACTCAAGACAAATTGTTTGCCTAGCATGGCAAGCACAGGCGCGGAGGTATTTCTAATTATTCCATATGCATAGGTTTAATTAAGGACTTGGTCGCACACACGTATTCGCTTGATAAATAGTCTCGGTGGCGAAGGTTGGCGATCCGGGCATCGATTTATTCTTGGCAGGTAACCATTGCGAAATAACCATTAATTTGAAAGTTTCGATCTAAAGTCGCAATTATACGAATTATCGAATATCGAAGGTCAACTTCGGCTGAAAGCCATTACGACGAATTAACCCATATTACAATTATTTGTACACGAATACGGATACACATCCGTATTTCTCTTTCATTTCGCTTTTTTCTTGCAAACTTGTTTTTTACGACACATTTTTTTTACGACGAAATATTATTTCGTAAAAACTGCGGCACACAAAAAGCGTAAGCAGTCTTCTTTATTTATTGGCTCCAAAGAAAATGATAGGAGGGTACGGCCAAAGCAATAAGACATAAATATTAAATAAATAGTCAATCAATAGAGCGATAACGAAAGCAGGAAATCCAATATATTGATTTGCTTACATATTGCTTAAATTTTGTGTGTGTGTGTGTGTGTGTGTGTCATAGCTTAGAACTAAAACTGAAGTTACGTACATCCGGTGAGAATTACATCGATTGCAATTTAAGAAGCAAAAGCTTAATCCAAAGATCTCTGCCTGGCGATAGGTAGGCTGGTCGGCCTTAAAAAGGATTCTTTGTAACTGGCCTTTCTTCGACACTAATCGACGTTCACCAACGATAATCCTCAATAAGGCCGCTCTCGGGTTCCTCCCGGAACACTCATATGCAGGAAAAGAAGATCCACGCAACGCGTTGGTGCGAATGCACGACCCAATTTCGACGGTGTATCGGTAATTTAAGATCGATAAACCTCGATCTATCGAGCCTATCCAGTTACGTGGTTCAGGCTGCCGTCGATGGGATTAAAAAATTCAGCTATTCACGGTAATCCTTTCTCGCGCGGCGAAAATAATACGAATGCGGCCGGAATATGACACCGTCGATCGTATATTGAATTTCCTGAATTGGCTTGAATGTGCTTGATATTCGATAAAAAAAATGGATTAAAACTATTATGTTCCAGGACATTTTTTTTTTTTATATGCCGTGAGGCGGACGAGTCGTAGGGTGAATCCTGTAGCTTCCTTCACTGTCCCCGAGCCCTCTACGATTCACCTTCCGTTCGCGATGATCTTCGCGGTTAAGTTCAAAATCCTCTTTGAAAGCTTTTTCACGGTTTTACGTTTCATAAACACGGCGACGAAGCGGCAGGACACGTAAAGAGATCGAGGTATAGAAGAGAAGACGCCAGAAAAACGAAAGGCTTATCATATTTTTCTGACCATGGGACAAATCCTTAAATCTTGTTTACAAGCAAATTTCACAATACGGGATCTAAAGGATTTAATGCGACTCCGGCCGATTTCCGCGAAAGTCTTCTCCAAAGTGTAATTTACTACGAAAGGATTATACGGCGCAGAGAATCCATCCAACAAGTAAAGCTTCTCGCCAGACGCCTGCCAAATGCGTTCTTTACGCGCTCACAATATGCGAATTAAACTGAAAGCGTATCGGTAATCTCGTGATTGAGCGCACTGAAAAATATCTCTAAGAAAAATCCATGAAATATTTGCTAATATATCAGATCGGATGGATGAAACGATCACATATCTGCAATTGAAATATAAACTCGTTTCTCAAATAATTTGATTTATAGAAATGGACTTTTAAAGTTAGCAATTTCCAATGTCGGATTTAAATTGGCAGGGAGCTATTATAAAATTTATTTTGCGAAAAATCGCAACGGGTAATGCAGATTGTGATATCGATTGGATACGACTGAGAAAATACCCTCTCAGTAGGGAGTCTTATGACCAGCGAAGCGTCTACTAACAGGATTACTATGACGCGATTGTATACGCGTCAAGGAAATAGAGCGCTATTGTGGCATTCGGATACATGGATTGGGAGGCCAGACTGAAAATTAGAAACGTGTTCCTTTCATTCGTATGCTAAATATTTCCTTGAAAGAAGGACATCTGCTATCTGCTCGTCTTGTGAGATTTTATTTATTGTATCAAAAAGATCTCTTAGAAAAAGCGCTAAAATTTCCTTATCGAGTTATTATTTTATTATTTTTAAATGACGGATATATATTCATAAAATGTAAATATTTTATATTAGATACGTACAATTAATAATATAATATTGAAAAATAGAGAAAATAATACAAATTTTTTTTAGACCTCAATCTTAGCGTATACAAATAACAAGTAGGGAGAGCATAAAGTGGTAACAGGATAGTTAACGCGAAGGCAAACACGAATGCGTGTTTAAGAGGTCCAAAATAATTTTCTCATTTTTCTCGCTGACTTAAGCGATTTATCCATTCCTCAGCTCTCTCTCGTGTTCACGACTTCTCCGCAACTAGACATGTTACACGTCGACGCCTACTACTATTTAAGAAACACGTCTGCGTTAGTCGAGCGTGTGATAAAGGTGATGTGATTTTTCAGCTATGCTACATCGATAGAGGGTGATATGAAAGAGTATCCCCATATGCTGGAATGAGCTAAGCTATCCTTCCCCAAGATGCGGGATAACAGGCATCTAACACCTCATTTGTCGGTATCTCTCGCTCATTTATAAAAAGGGTTGAACAAATTCCTGCAACGGATAAAAATATAAACCGGAAATTATTCAACATTTATCCGTGTCTCGAGTATACAAGGTACATAGTCAGGCTTATTTTTATCTCGAAGATATTTAGAGTTCTCAGAAATAACGTTTGGCTTTTCGTTTTTACAAAATATCATCAATTTAAAAAAAAAATTAAAATATTTTATCTCAAAATCGTCCCTTTAACAAAAACATATACTCTGTATTTTTACATATTGATTATCGGAAAATTTTTTTTTCTCATTACTTTACGGAAATAACAGTTTTGTTAAAGTATTCAAAAATTTAGATATAGATAGATCTGAAAATAATTTTATTAGAACATTAAAATAATTATATGGGACGCTCAAGTTGGTTGTTAAAATACCAAAACTTTTTTTACATTGTTTATTATGCTTGCGCGTCCTACATAATTATTTTGATAATCCAAAAGAATTATATGTAGAATTGTATCTGCATTTAGCTAAATTTTTAGATTTTCTAGCAAAATCGTTCTTTTCGTATTCGCAAAAATAAATTAGCTTGTCCATCTTCTCAACTTTTTCGCCTCTATCACATTTACATTTATCGTGTGAATATAAATGTTCTTGCTCAATCATCATCTTACATAAATCTGTCTGGTCACGTTTTCAGATTCCGCTCCTTGATTAGGATGGATTTCAGGCATCAGCCAGGGAGTGACTCCGCCACCCACGTATTCAATTTTCCGAAAAGCTCGGGTGTTTGGTCCATCGCTGCTCGTGAGTCTCGCAGTTGCACAAAGCCGCGGCATGACGTCCAAGGTGTTCCATCAACAATAGCGGAATACGGCATGGAAAAGAAATCCTTATGGTCCCCTCTGCCCGTTGATCCCATCGATTCACGGTTCACTTAGTTCGAGTCTTCCCTCGACATTTGTCGTACAACTCACTTCGATGTTGTTACATAACGATTCTCTGTCCACGAGACATCAAATCCCACCCGTCGTCGGTAAACCGGCATATATTTTTCTCGGACTGCTCTTGATCGTTCACATAAACTTTATGGGTAGCCCGTTTCATTTTCTTCTCGAATCTAGTAGTAGTTCTTCGGAGCTACCATCATAGGATTCCGTCGCGCCGATTCTACCCATAATTATAGCTCCGAGTGAGCTCAATAGAAAGACATTTTAAATGATGGTAAAGCATAAAAAACTTGCGTAAGAAAAATAGGTTTGTATGTTATGAGTGCTGTATAATTAATATCAAAAAAAGCAATTTTAGAGAAGTTATATAATCTCTTTTTGAAATACACAATATAATTATAATATATCCTAACCGTCATTTAACAGTCCTAATCCTATGCGTTTTATTTCTGCCTATCTTAAGTTCCGAAGCTTTATTATTTTATTCATCGAAATTAATACGAGAATAATTCGTGACACAAAATATTCTAAAATATGCTTCTCGAATCCAGGTTGCTCCGAGCTGATCCACGTGGAGTCTTTCATGTAGCAATAACTCTAAAATTTGATTGCAGCAGACATCGGGATAGGGGCTACCCCCAAGGCAACTGTGGTAATAGGCCCTCAACCCTCGCACCCACGCTCTTTCCGTTCTCGAACTAAACTCCGGACCAGCTCCGCCACTACCATCACCACTACGTCGTAAATAAAACGAAATTGTTGACCGGTACCTTTCGGCTGGTTAAGCGTTAAACAAAGGCCCACAGGATATCGGGCGCCGTATCTTTGATCTCTGTTTGCCGAGGCATGCATCACCCGCGAGATAATCAGGAATAATTATTTGTTAGATAAATACGATCGCAGCCGGCGATAGCGCGCTAAATTTATGATGGACCACTTGCCGTTTGTAAATGACGCAGAGGAGAGAGCTCGTTCGCGCGCGCCGAGCTATGAATATTGCCACTCGAAGCGCGGAGCATGAAAGTCGAGCGTGTGTTAAGAAGTTTGTGCGAATTCTAATGATAATGAATTACACATTTAGATACATAAGTAATTTGAATCAAATAGATTGATTCAAACATTTAAATTATTTCGTTAAATTTCTATCTGGCATTATTTCTGAAACTCGAGAATAATAAAGTAAAGAGAAACCTCGTAGATTAAGTCACGCGTCTGAAGTGACTTTAATATCGTGTTCTACCTGCAAGTGTATATTAGCGCGTGTTGACGCGTATATGTATATATGTATATATGTACGCCGAGTGATAGACATGCCTCTTGCCGTGTCTGACTCTTGCGTAACGCTCGGCTAACTCGAATAGCCTTTCTCGATCCTCTCAATGATCGAGCTTCGCCAGTGAATCGTTGCATCTCTGCTTCGCATTCCTGGCATACCAAGTGAAATCGATGCGTCCGCATCGATGGAGAGTAATTCTCATGCAGATATTTTCAAGCACAGACGCCAAACAAACGTGCTTGATTCTCACGGTTTCCCATCGTAATTTCTAAATGATAGTATCACACTAGATGTATTATATCTGTCAGATACATTTATTTTTTCCTTCTTTTTGCATTCTTTCAAAATACGCGGCAATAATATATACATTTTATTCTCTAGATATGCAGAGAAAGAGGGATAAGAAATAAATAAAAAAAAAGATTGTAAGTTTTGCTTTGGTTTGAGCGAATGATATGATATAACTTAATCTTCTTGAAAATGTGAAATTAATTCTACGTAAAATTAATTCTTACAAGCCCATCAAATTTATGAGTCAGAATTATTCTATTTTACACCATGGTCAAGATCCAGCGTTTGAAAATTTCCAGAGGAGGTCTACTACGGTCTACCGTGTCGTACATCAACGTCTCGCGGAAGGTGGGCGGACGTCGCGTCAGCGGCTGACGCCCCGCGAAATTGAATCTAAAGTCCGAGTGTATCCCCACATGCCAGTCCTCTCCACGGAGCTGCAGGGAGGTCGCAAATCATCACCTCGCTACATTTACAACGTTAGATAGCCCAAGATTACAGTCGTTCCAAGCTCATCCCTACGCTGTAGAAACACAAGGCACCTCTCCTCACCCTTCGTTTTCCCTCGGTTAGGATATTACAGCGTCCCTTCGCGAAAGCGATCCTTTGCCGTTCTCGCGGACTCGTTGCCTACTTAAAGCGAAACAATGTGGTCCCTCGGCGATCAGCCGCGCGAGTAACGTCCAGCTCGTAAATTATCCGCCGGCGGGGACTAATGAGCTCGTGATTATAGGGACTGGGGATAAAAAAGGGCGTTCTTGCGAATGCACGATGACGTTCGCGCTGGTGATATATCTCCGGTTCGTTGTTGCGCCTAAAATGTATACGCAATTTTTTTTCCCAACGAGGTAGAATGAATACGACCGGCAACCGGCCTTACGTGGTTCCGGAATCAAGCATGGATGTGTCGGATTCGATTAGATTTAGCAAAGTGACGTGGGTTCGAGAGGATTCTCATAATTATTACGAGGTATACATGATGTTTCTAAAACAAAGATTTGTACGTCTTATCATCGTTATCTGACTGAACATCTTTAAGCCGCTTACGCGAAATGTAAAACATTATCTACTTGTTTATTTGAGATAAAAAATCCCACGCAAGCGGCGCTCACTTCACGATTCCCCGTTCTTATCTCCCATTTGGAAAGATTAAGAAAATTCACCGTATTACGCGACCTCGCGTAAAGATCTCGGGCCATTATTTACGAACTAAGGCCTGATGATCTCGAGAGGATCTCAGTTGTATTCCGTTTGCCAATAGGATTTGCTCCCGGCCGGTCAAACAATACGCCCTGAAGCGCGCCATCAGTGCCAAGTCTCTCTCTCTCTCTCTCTCTCTCTCTCTCTCTCTCTCTTTCTTTTTCTCTCTCATATTTCTCTTAAAACGACGCGAGCGTTCACGTGTGGCAACAGAAAGGATTGGAAGTAGGTATTCTCTTGGTTTTTTTGTTCGCAAAGGACTTTGGTCTCGCACACGAAATTCCAAACATCTTCCTTTCTCTTCTTCTCGCCCAACAGCCTTTCCATATCCTCTCGCGTGATTCGCAAAACATACGCGAGCAGATACGGATTCACCCTCTCTTGGTCGTCTTAAGCCGTTCCCGCGTTTTTACATTCTTGACGAAATCCCCGCGGCTTTGTGCCCGTTTATTACGTTTGCCAACCAAATGATGTCATTAGATATACTTAGGCTGGGTTTTATTGTCGTCTTTTATGCCGGTCGGACGGCTTCCGTGAAACGAATTCGTGCTGAGCGTTCACGACTCATCGGTTATCACATCGAAATTCGTTCGCTGTCTTGCTCACGTTTCTTGGACAGGCAGCTTAACGACCTTTTTCTTTTTCTTCTCACGATCACGTGAGAACCAGATATACTGTTTTATTGCTGGATATTTCGAGGCAGCTTTCCATGTGAGACTATGCGTCTTGTACACGCGTATCTTTTTACGATAAGCCTTTGTGCGTTACATGCATCTCGAATGCGAGGAAACACCAGTGCAAAGTACATGGATGATGAATCATGGATTTTAGAATATGAGAACTGACGCGGTTGTCCGATCAATGGCTTGCTACGAAACTGTGTGTGTGTGTGTGTGAAATAAATAAAGTTTATAGTAAATTAATTAAATAAAATAAATAAATTAAGTAAACTTTGACGAGAGTAGAATATTGCAAAATTTTCGTATCTTTGTGATAGCACGGTACATATCATTGATAAATATTTATTGATATTCTTATCTTTGTTTAGATAATTTTTATTTGTATTTTAAATGTTCTTCCAAAATTCACAAAATTTCATTTTTTTCTCTTTCGAAAGTATCATAAAAAAATTTTATTTATTTTGTTTAGCTGTGAAAATATTATTTTTTAATTTAATTATTTATTCGTGAAGATAGCTATTATTAAAAAGATACTAATATTGATACTAGAAATAAATAAAAAAAAATTTGGCCCATGAGGGGATCGAACCCGCGACCTTCGCGTTATTAGCACGACGCTCTAACCAACTGAGCTAATGGGCCTGTTGAATGGGAGATATAACTTTAGTAATTTCCTGTCCAACGTACATGTATCATGACATTTGTTATTTAAATGTAATGTAATTAGAAAATCAATTTATTAAATAATAATCGTGAAATTAATATAAATAATTAAAATATTTATATAATTAAGAATATAAAATCGAAGATATTCTATAAAATGATTAAAAAAATGTATTGCAAGAATTGATATTCTTCTTTTTCAGATGTATTGACATTTCTGACCATTAAAATTATTTCAAATTTATTAGATAAATTTATAAGTATAAGTTAAATTTACAAGAGCAAAATGCCGATCGAATTGCCTGTTGATATGTTAAATAAACCTTTGTCAGAGATTGTTTTCAGAAGAAAAAATAATGTTTTATTCAAGAAATTAGCTCAAAAGACTCATTTCAATGTGAGAGAAATCGAAGGTTATTCAATAATAAAATAAAATAAACACACATACTTTTCATATATCAACATTTTTAAAGATTTAATGTAATTTTTATATATGTTCGATTTATTATAAATTATAATTTTACTGCAGCGTTAGCTGTTATACATAGAAAAATAACACAAACTTTGGGTCCTATGACAAGAATGGTATTTAGAGATGTTTTGCATTCTGGTTTGGATTTTACTGAAAACATTCGGCATCTATATATCGACAGAATTTTCTCTGCATTTGACAAGAAGAACGTGTTGCAAGTATGAGAAATTATATAATATAAAGTAATTATATAATATATATAAAATTATATAATATATATTCCTCTCTTCTGTCCCCTTGATCAAGCATCGTTAGATTGTGCTCAGCGAAACGTAGCGGTTTACACAATTATTAGGAGAAACTCGCCAATG
>NW_017259459.1:1433319-1443318 GCF_001594045.1 Atta colombica
AACTATTTAAGAATTTAATTTTTATTATTTTAATTAAAATAATTATTTTTAATTATAATATTTATTAAATGCAGATATATGATTTTATGCATACGAACAAAATAAAGAAAGAACAAGTATTTCCATCAATGCGAGGTTGCTTGATCAAACTAGAAACAGACGAAGATCCTGATGATGCTGTGAAGGTTAGTTAATTAATTAACTACTGTTATTAATTAATTAACAACAACAGAGATAAGTCTTGATCTTAGTTACTAATAAAATATCAATTATCAATATGACACTAAAATGCATATCTTTCAAGCATAAAATTTACATAAAATAATAATATTTATGGCGTTATAGGATTTGCTTGATTTACTGTTGAAAAAGCTCGACGTCAATCGCGACGGTGTAATATCCGAAGAAGAATTTTGTAGGGCCGTAAAAGAAAGAAATCTACTGTTGCTAGAATGTATGGGACCGGTGTTCCCGTCTAGAGTAGCGCGACGAACATTTTTGAGCACATTCACTGATCGCCTTGGACGATTTTGATTTTCCATACGTTTTATGAAAATTTTCATTTGTATATAATTGCATACTTGGTAACGTTTCTATTCTCGTTTTGTTAAAATTGTAACAATAATATTGTAACAATAATATATTAAAAATACGAACAGACTGTTTAAACTATATTGTCAGGAACTATTCAAGCTAAAAAACCCAAAAGTGCATCTCGATGCAGCAGACAGGCAAACGCGTCAAATCAGACAGAAAAATCCTCCTGAACGAGTGATGCTCCAATAAATTTTCAAGACCATCGACGCAACGTACAGCTTTTACGATTCACCGAACGATGGCAATTGACTCGTTCGTTTTCTTCGCAAACAATCGCTAATGGACCGCGATAATGCCACATCCTAATCGCATCAAGCTGCTTCGCAATACGATTCACGAGCGACTTGAATCGATCATTTAATGAACCCTCGCGATCGTCATAAATCTTATTACTATGATCAACGTAAATAGATGATCGATATCCATATATCCGCGCACGCGCTATTTATCGTGATACATCGTGACGGTATTTTTGTAATGTATTATTAGTTATATACATCATAAAAACATTGTAAGATAAAAGATAATATGACCTGAAAGCGCGAAAAGGGGGAAACAGAAGGGGATCTCGAAAGATACCTACTCGGTTGTTCTTCTATCGCTTAGATCGGATGTCGGTTCACCTGCTCCACGATCATTCGATTAATAGAGACCGCTTGTGAGATACGGAACAAATATAGACCTTTCTTACGAGCGAGACGGGCTGCGCAACCCCACGCGAATCGCGGTCGTAGACGCGTTACGAAGAAGAAGAAAAAACATAATGAATGTTTGAGGGATTCTGAGGACGGACGAATGGCCCGATCCGCGTCTCAAGCAGCTACAACAACAAATTAAAAGAAAGTCTTGAGGCTTTCGTCGGCTCTGCCGCCATCTCTCGTTGCCTATGGTTCCCTGTTACAATGCGTGGGCGTAGGGTATACAGTACTGAGGTATATGGGCAACGCGTATTTCTTCCTTGATGATGGTGGGGGCGAGCTGGAACGATATTGTGTAAAGAGTATAATAACGTGCGTATGAAAGGCCGGATCCTTTGTGGGTAGCCGACCGTGTCCTGAAAGGATCTTCCAGGATCTACTTGTGGGGGTGACGGGGGACAACGGGAGGGGAACTACCTAACCACCGAGGGTTAAGGGCACCAGCTGAGAAAACATGCCCGCGGCGTGTCGACGAGACGACGCGGCGTGTTCACGTATACGAGCGCGCGCGCCCGCGTGTGCTAGTCGACGAAAAGAGGCGGATTGACGAACCGATCTGATCTGATTTTTGGGAATGATTGTCGATCTGAAATTCCTTTAAAGGAGCATAGTGGAATAGAATGCGGGTTTTTTTTCGCGTTTCAAAAAAACGTTGCTTGTCTCGACAGATAAATTTATTATATTTGGTTACTGATGGAGATTACGGTCGCCATATATTGGCATGTAATCCGGCATACGCCTGAAGGGACAGACACAAATTGTGCTGACAGCCGAGCGCGACTCGGATAGAAAACGAATAAATTATAATCAGAGTCGCGCGATTGCAAAGAGCGATGGTGATTGCGACCTGCGTAGCGCCGGGAAATTAAGTCCGTTTGTACTCTGGTTTTCAGTGAGTCTCGCTACTCTCAGGAGACAGATTTTATTAGAGATGAAAAATATCTCTAGCGAGACAGATACAAAAACTTCAATCAGACGTAACGGCAGCGTGTATATAAAAATAATGGCAGACAGAACGGCAATATAGACGAGTCATCCCTCTTTCTCGTGAACGTTTCGTGGTAAGTCTCTACTTTTGACGGAAGCTGAAATTGCAGCGGCATGGAATATATGTTACCACGTAATCTAGCCACCGACAGCATGGAATAAGCCGCAGAAGCGGATCCGTGAACGGCGGAAGTGGTATATGCAACGTGGCTGAATACGAAACATAAATTATAATCAGCTCCGGATCAAGCGCGGAATAGCCATGATTACAACGGAGAACGTGATGAGACTCTGGGCGATTCGATTTGCGCGGTCCACGCCCACGCATCAAAGGGACCGACGACGGGATCACGAAAATGTGAGTCTCTTTCCAGTGATAAATCCACGAAGAGACTTGGTTGAATTGACCGCGCTAAAGCCTACGACAGCTCTGTTAGTCGAATATTCATATAAGCTAAATCACTAGGAGAGAGAAAATTTTTTTAAAGAAAAAAAATGCAGTCATGATAGATTGAATTTATTTCTTAAATCCATAAAGGTGTTATCTTTCCTGTACATTTAAGCCTTTGGCTTTGCATTAATCAGAATGTATTAGCCTCTGTCGGGATTTAAAGAGGCAGTTATTTAACTTTACGGCAGATGCAACCCGATACGAATTTACACAGACCTGTCGGCAAGTTTAATTCCGATTCGGCTTTTATTTGCAAACAATGCGCTATAAGGCCCAACTAAAGCCGTACAGTACACATTGTCGGGGCACAATGATCGCAAACATTGAGATTTACAGCGAACCGTATATCCCACGCCCATGTGCGCACTGCATGGTTTCACGAAACCGATAAATTTAATTAAAGCACGTGCCGATAACTTGGAGTATGCGTGTGTATTCGATGGAAGTGAATGCAAGGAATCGACGGGTGTGTTCAATTGTACAGTCGCCTTTCCGAATTGCATCCATAAATATCAACGATGTCGACGTTATAGTCTAACGTGGGGCCGTTTGCTTGAGCAACGATTCGTGCGCGGAATGTTCAATGAAGCATGCAGATGCCGTGTACGCCAAGATACACCACGTGTCGTCCAGTTACGAGAAACTGGGAACCGCGACCTGAGGTCACGCCGTGCGAACATGACACCGCATCTTATCGGAACAGCGGGATCTGCCTTGACATGGGTACTGGACGAATGAAGTTTTGAAGATTCTGTTAACGAATTCAGCAATTTATTTGTTTCCGTATACATGAAAAGAATAATTTTGTATCTAAAAATTTAGTTAGGTACAGACCTGAAAATAATTTTGTTAGCCCATCAAAATATTTACATGAAAATCTTAAGCATAATAATGCTGCAAAAAATTTTGATATTCTAGCAACCAGTTTGAGTGTCTTACACAATTATTTTGATCATCCATCGAAATTATTTTTAGATCTGTATATAAATTTTTAGATGATTTGGCAAAATCATCCTTTCTATGTAAATTGTTCATGTAATTGCCACAATATAGTACAATGGAAACTTGAATTACATCTCAAGACAATTTGAATAGATTAATAACAACTTTTAAATTATATAAATTATATAATGTATTGTATATTATATAAATTATATAAATTATATAATGATTGATGCAATTGAGGTTAATGTAACAATATATGTTTTATATGTTTAATTAAATATGCGACTTCAATCTTTTATATAATTTGAAAAATTCTACTAACTTAAGTTACTCCGCTTTATCCTATTTTTTTATATTTTACTATATTTTACAATAATTTCTATGCACATTATTCCAAGAGTGTCTCTCATCATTTGTTTCATTAAAATAATTATTTAGGATCATAAGGCAATTTTATGAGAGATGGTCTTTAGTAGATAGTAAATTTCGCATTGCGGTCCGTAGTAATTAATCCAATTCTCATTCAACCGACGCAGTTGGCCTCGCGAAATTTCTTTTCCATCGAGATGTTAGTTCAGCTTAGCAAACCGAGCGAAGGAACGTCAGCGAACAGCGATAGGATCTTTGAAAGGCACGGCGGGTAACGCCTGCGTTGTGCCACGCGACTAGACAGTTTTCGGAGAGGGAAGAAAGCAGACGTCCGTCTCTTACACGTGAATCGAGCGTGACGCGTACGCGCCTTGACGGACGGCCATATTAAATCAACTGCCCGGCTCTTCTACTCGTTTGTTTCTCCTTTCAAGCCGGATTCAATTTTCTCCACGGCGCCTTGCAAATCGAGGGATATAACTGCATGGCTAAAATTTACAAATATGATGCCTGACACAATGCCCGCCTTTCGAGAACGGACCAGTGGTTGCCATCCATCCAGTTTTGTAACACTGTCAGTCGAATTTTTATTTTGTTCCTTAACTTTTGTATTCATTTTGTCATTGATTTTTATTTACTTAATTATTTTTATTTAAATACTTAAGAATATCAAAATTCGCAAGAAGTTCTATATTAGTACTTTTAAAGGATTATTAATCCTCGATTGGTAACTATCATTTGGACTTGAGACAAAAATTTTTGGACAATTATACAATCTATACAATTAGTATTATGAGATTTTAAATTGTAGACAAAGAACTTTGAATCTTTCTCTATCAATCGTATGGAGTATTTACTAACATTCTGTACTTCAAAGAGAACGTATTAGAATTTACATAGATGTAATTATTTTATATAGTTGTAGTTATAGTTAAGAATATTCTAAATTTAGAAACATGGAAAATAGTTTTCTTAAATTTTGTAGGATTTATAGCGGAGTTCATTCACATCAAAAAGTGTAAAACACTGCGTGTATTTGGCCAACAGCTCAGCTCGACGAGCTTGATTACCTTCAACAGATAGCGACCAATTAATGATCGAGAAAGAGAGGGCAGATTAATATTGATAAAGGGAGATCATCGTTCTCTCCTTCTTGGCGGTAAGATTCGGACGGGCTGTGTAAGATAATAGCGGTGCGCAGGCCGAGGAGATCAAGGGATCGTCATAAACTATCTTAAGGTGTCGAGTTTGTCACGGTCATGCGAGATCGAGTTTTCAAAACAGGATTAGGCATTCTCCAAATCTCAAGAACGATGTACATTCTCTTTCTCGCCCTTTTTCTCTCTTCTGTGATCCTGCAAAACGTGTGTCGTCTATTTTTTTTTACTGATGTTCTAGTGAAGTTCTTCTTTCTCTCACATCTTCATATTGCGGACCCGATCGAGGATTATTCACATCCGGTCATCTCTGCTGAATTTTTTTCCCTTCAACCGATCTCGCATCTTCATAGAAACGCTAAAAGATATCGAGTGGTTTATTGATCTATTTCGTAAGCGCCTATTCAATCGAGCGGTTCAATGCCTTTTGCTTATTGTTCGGCTTTCTCCCGGATGGCCGCTTTTTTGATCTGATTTGTTCGGACGAGACTCTTCCCTTTTTTTATACTTCCTCTCACGACTCCCGTTTACAATAAAATTCGTAGTGATTTTAACGCGCTTATTTGCGGCAGTTTGCTGCTAATCGGTGAAAAAGAATTTTTCTGTAGAATTTTCCAAGCATGGTACCTACACGATACCTTGACATGAAAATGGTAATAACAGCATCGTGAAATAGTAGGGCTTCATCGTTATGTTGCGGTAATTTATTTTATAACTGCGAATTGCGGTGGAAGAATGACTGCCAGCTCATCAATTTGTTTTCCGTCATTTCTTTTGACGTAATTCGATGCTTGCAGGATGCTTTATTATCCTGTCATCCTGTCAGGATACCCATGGAGAAAGCGGCGTGTGGCGGTCTGCCATAAAGTAGGTCAACCATTTGGCCACAGAGCTTAAAACATATAGAATTAATATAATCAAGCGATTCGAATAAGAAATCGATTTTGATTTCTGAGAAATCTTCTTACGTCATGCATCTCAATGATTATTTCATATTAATTTCGATTTCGTTTATTTTAGTAATAAATACACGGAAATGATGATTTTGTTAAAGTTAAAAATTTAGTTAGATAAAATTTTGAAAATACGTTTGTTAGACCATTAAAATTATATAGGAGGCACAAAAAAATGTTTAAAAAATTTTAACATCCATTAGATTGCTAGAATATTAAAACTTTTTACAGCATTGCTCGTCGTGCTTGAATTTTCTATTTATCTTGATGGTCCAACAAAATTATTTTCAGATCTGTAACTAATTAAAATTTTTAATACTTTAGCAAAATCGTTCTTTCTGTGAAATAATATATAATTAGTCGAATAAGAATATAATCTTATGTAATAATTTTATTAATAATATAATAATGTAATAATCTTTTTACAAGAATTTCTTTAGACAAAACTATTTTTAGATTTTTAGCTAAATTCTTAAATATTTTAGCAAAATCATTCTTTCCATTTCTTCATTCGACTTGAACATTGATTCACCGGATTCGTTTTTTCATTTCTCGTTACTGATGTGAACGAAAAGCAGTTAATCGTAACGCAATTTTTCGTAACGTAGAAATGAATATCTCTAATTATTCCTGCGGGAGCTCTAGCTCAGGTGCCGGTATGGTACGAATAATACTTGTAGTCGCGACCACGAACGTCCTCCGCTTTTGGCGCGCGATAAAATACGGTTGAAAACTGGGTTTATTTATCAAGTTGACGTACGCCATCCCTCACGTTAAATACCAGAAGTGCGTTCATTATTCCCGCTGCGCGCCGGCTATCTCGCTGGATCCGGGATGAAGCCGTGCGGTTGCATACCTTGCAAAAGCGGAGCGATAATTACGCTCTAGCCAGCTGGAATCCCGCGATCTAGAACGAGCTCATGATAATGGCAAGCTCTCGCGAAGGATTATTTCCTGCCACTCCCATCTCTTATCTGTTCTGACGAAAACGAAGTTACGTAAATTCCTTGATGTCTTGTTCCTTTATTCGTTGCCACGTTGGAACCAGTCACGTCGTGCAAAGATGACACTTGACTTTGTAATTAGATACTTTTTAAAGTAGTGCTTCAGCGAGAGTACAGCCAAGAATATGTCATGTCGTGAAGGAATTGACAGCTTTAAAGATTAAATGAGGATTATTTGAAATTGCCTGTTTTATTCTTTTGAACGCAATATACTTCGTACCCGATATACTTGAGCGAATAAAATTAACGGAAAAAGGAACAATACTTGTTTTATGCATCTTTTACAAGTCACTTGGACTGGCACATAAATCGAAATTGTGAAAGTATGTCGGGTCCTAACCCAATCCCAGTACTTGGAATTTACAGTCACGAGTTATTTATACATCCGTTGTACTGAAGGAGTTCCATTTCGCTTACTCTTTCCCCGACACTTTCTCACGAGAGAGTCTAATTGGTCTGACCCGCAGCTGACCATGGCGCAGATGCAACCGTTTCGATCCAAAGACGGTGGACGACGAGGACAATCGTAGGAGAACATAATTTTTCATCTTAATGACGGATGACCACCGGTTGTGCGGCCTTCTCCTCCTCTTCATCGTCGTCGTCGTCGTCATCGTTGTCGTCACTGAATGCACATGGCACCCTTTGAATTCTTCTTCCTGTAGTGGTCACACCTCCTTGGTGCCTCTCTCTTTGACAACGCGCGTTCAGAGTGCTAATGATGCGAGCGATTTGCATATCAATCGCGATTGACCAATTTTTACGCACGTTATAACTCGTGGTGGTTTATCAATGCTGTTGTAAAAATAACTGTTTTCCTCGTGCTCATTACGGAACGTTGTTGAATTAACCGTTCGCGAAATTGAGCCATTTAATTATTATTCATTCGAAAGGCTTTTCCGAATACGATCACCGCGATTAAAGATCGTCGGCGATATATGTAAGATGATTCTTAATTGGAATACAAATTATACGAGTTTCTCGCGCGACTTATTTAAATTTCTGATAAGCTGCAGCATGATGGACGATATATATCGAAGAAAGCAAATTTTGCTTTTTAAGTCGGTTCGATGAAAGCCTGGTCTACATAAGAAATGTATTATTTCACCACTAATTAAGGCTTAATTGTGTATGCAAATGTACGCAATTTAATCATGCGTAATCGTATTCTTGAATATCATATTCTTGAATATCGAGAATTATGTTAACATGCTATAATAAAATCTTATTTGATATGATTAAAAGTACTGCTTTTCAAACTTTTAAAATGATACAGATGATTTTCTCTCTTTGATAAATCTCGAATTTTTGTGGGTGTACATCATTTACTTCAATCCTGATACTACTAGTAGACATTATGTCGAGATGTCGTTTATTTTTGCCGACTAACGCGACAGATGTCCGGTCATTAATAAAGCTTTATGCGAGTGTCATCACGCGTTTCGAAAATCAGATTTTGGTGTATTCTTGAAGTTCGAGCCCTCGGACATCACAATGCGCGATATCGTTTGCAGATATTTCTATTGTCATCGTCGAATTTTCTGACACATCAAAGAAGTGACGCGTGAAATCCAAGATCCTCTGGAACTAATTCTAGAATCGAAAACAGCTTAGTAAGTACGTTGATATTTTGGAAACATTTTTTTTCGTTGAGTCATCCGAAGCATTTTCAATTTTTACGTTTTGATGCATCGCCGCTTCAAGAAATAACTTTTGTTATTTCTTGACAAATTTAAAGAAGTATAATATCATGCGATATCCAGCGATAATAATATAATTGGATGATATATGCAAAATGACGCACGTTGCTTCATCGCTTCATCGGAAATCGCCATTAAGGAGGCGCGGCGCGGCGCGGCATGCTTGAATTGACGTTGGTTTTGTATTAACTTCTGACCTCCTCGGAACATTGGAGCCGTCGGCACGGAAATGATCGATAATTATTATTACTTACTCCAAGAATATACACATTGCCGGATATCGGAGACTGCGAGAGGGGAGATATCATTAGGGGGTCGATTAAGTCGCATCGGGGGATTCACGTATTCGCACAGCGGGTACTGCTCGCCATTCCTTCGAGCGATTCTTCGCATCGTGCGAATTGATTACAGCGGCCGATCAATCGAGCGAGCTTATCGAGAGCTCGTTATTTAGCGGGCATCATTGTGACGAGTTCGCGCCGCCGGTAGTTATTGGAAATTATACGCGCATTTCAATTTCTCAAGCACGATGAATCGCTGATAGGCTCGTACTTAGCGACGGATATTCGTGAGCTTGGTAGCTTGACCGATGCTTTATCTTCAGATGGTTTACTACAGAATATTCTTTCACAAGGAGAACAAGGTTTTGCATACATTATTTTTCATTATCCAATCAATTTTTAGAGGATAAGTATCGAAGGGTCCGGATTGTCTGTTTTTGTTTAACGACATGCGCTTAAAGGAGGAAGCCTGGTGTCGATCTTGAATGCATAATATTCGTTATTTCATAATAATAATAATGATAATGATGATAAGAGAATAATAGTAACAATAATGACTTTATTAAATGCAATAAGATAAAAGAAGTGTATATAACAGCAATGAATAAAACGGGAAAAATATACATCAATATAATTATCGTAATATAGCATAATATATTTACTTTACATAAATATTATATGTATTAATATACTCGTACATATACACGGTTATGAGCCAAAGCTATGTGTTTGTGTTATTATTAACAAATCTTATATGGAATAAATGTTTCTATCTTTATTAGGTCCTCCTTATATTATATTAATTACATTTTACACAAAAACAAATTTTCAAACACGGATGATTATATATATATATA
>NW_017259459.1:1443418-1455779 GCF_001594045.1 Atta colombica
ATATTATATATGTTTAGAGATTATTTAAAAGATTAGAAAAAAATTCTTGCAGCTTCAAGGTTTACACTGATCGAACATCGCGTATTATAATGACAATAAAGCAATTGAGGTATTTATAATAGCAGTGGAGCATAATTCGCGTAATCACCTAGCTTCTTAACATATATTCGCAAATCGAATGCGCGCGCCTTATATAATCCGTATAACGTGGAACACGATAATCCGCTTTTAGACCTATTCCAGCGGCGGCTGCCGATGGATCCCATTCGACTTTCTCATCCTGCCGCGAAGCAATCGGCGTATCGTGTGCATGTACCTACATCGCGTCCATTCACGCGGAGCGTCGAATTTTTCGTCTGCTGAGAATCGAGAGAACAGGATGCGGTTTCCCGGGATTGCAATCGACTGCAATTACTTGCAGCTTGCCCGGTAAGCCGAGGCGGGACGACCTCCGACCCTTGGGCAATGTCTGCTGCCATGGAGGCTGCCGGTGATCACGTACTCTATCGTGCCGTCCTCCAACGACTATGAGAAAGAAAGAGAGAACATCCTGGCGTGCGTGTCTTCGCGACGGGGTGGGAGGAATGTGTAATTTTCTCGTAAGCTCGAAAATAATCGAGACTGGGGGGATGGATACGCCGCATTCCACGGCGCCTTCGCGATAGACGATACAAATGGGCACGCGAAAATGCCCTTCAAACGGATGATGTGTTTCGCTTTGATTTATTCCGATTCGCTCGGACTTAACTTTGTGCAAAAGAAATATTTGTTTAATTGTATTTAATCATAATCTGTGAAATACAACATTTTTTTTTATTAAACCTACGAAATGTTCCAACAAGAATAATATTTTGATGAGATCAGAATTTATGATTATAATTCTGTTTGATTTTGCCAAAATGGTTTTACTAAAATATTAGTTTTACTAAAATATTCTTATTGATATGTTTTGTAGGTTTTAATCAAAACGTTTTGCTCATTGTGGCTATTATACAATGGACGATAAATTCAAGATGAAATAATGAATTAGTCACATCAGAAATTAAAAACTTTGTATTTCTATAAGTTTATGTTGTGGCTGACGAGGCGCACAGAACGTGCACGATGTTACGGTTTTGCACTTCTCTCATTTGAATGGTTTTTACTTTTTAATGCGTAGATTTATATCTTCAGAAATATGGTAACTAGGTTTAAAGGTTATTTCCTCATTGTAATTGCGTGATTTCCATTGCTTTGGTCGATTGCTTTGGTATCCGCCTGTTTAATTTGCCGATTAATAATAGAATGGAAATAAAACATCTACACATAATATATTGATGATACAGGTAGTACCATAAAGATCTTATAAACTTAATGGACTTTACCCTACTATATTAAGAAGTGAAAGTGTGTATGAACCGTGAATATAATATTTTCTTCTCCATATCCAATCTTCCTTCAGCTGTGAATCTTATTCGTTTCGATTCTTTAAAAGGTTGATTCGTTACGTTTCTTTGGGACAGACGGAAATTTAAAATATGAAGCAGGTATGACATGTGACAAGCAAACAGGACATATTTTTTGATTGGTAAAATCTATCCGGAAAATATGATCATCGAACTTTACTCTTCTGAAGAGTTGGTCGCCATAGTAAACGGAACAATAATGGCTATTTATGAAATAGTTGAATAGCGATTGGAGTGGCTGTCTCGAGGCGGAACATTGCTCAATATAGCGGAAAAGGAACGCGGATTGTGTCGTGATGCACTGATCTCGAAAGAAAACTTCAGATCATAGATTGTAACGAAAGAAAAATGAAAATTGCAAACTTATGGGTCCCCGCGAACCTTTCGACGTTTCATGCATCGCTGCCTATTTCTCGAGACGCAGCTGCTTTCTAGAGCCAATAATGTTATTTCAAAAATTTCAACTTCAATTACCTCAGCTCCGCCTCGATACATTGGCAAAACAAAAATACTTTTTAAAGTTTTCAACAAAATAAAAAAGAAAATAATCATTTTATATATAATAAAATATGAAAGAGCATCTCTGAAAATTTCGATAATCCTGGATAATTTTCTCAGATGAAAGTATACGTTCGAGTACTGTCGATTGAACTCATTGTGTCAGTATTGCTCATAACGAGCAGTAATAGCATGAGTCAGATCTCACCCATTTTGTACGAAACCGATCATTATAATCGAATTGAATCGCGCTCGACTTCCGTGAATCGGGCAGCGCCGTGTAATGTTAGTGGATCCTCGCAGGATCGTACTTACTAAGAGATGGCATATTTCACGTTAATAGATATATATCCTGGCAGGCCCCCTAATTAGCCTTCAGTAGTATATCTCTACCAGAACTCCTAATTGGCTTGTCGGACGCAAAACAAATTCGTGGCGGTACCGTTGAACACGACCAGATGTATTTAAGAGCACGAGAACGAAATAATATTCGCAAATTATGAAGAACTTTAACGACGAAGAAAAAAGACAACTTGCGCGAAAAAAGATACACTTGAACAACATTAAATAAAGACAGATCACAATATACAATATATTTTGGAGAAAATAAGAGGGCGGGCATTGCCTATCTCGAAATTGATTTTCAATGATACTCGTTACATTCGGAAGCAGGCAAAGCTCAAACTAAATTAATCCCAGAATTATCTGTGATTAATGTATTAAACACAATGAGTATGTCCAAAAATATTTCAATCATCGAAAACAATCATTTTCTGAATTATGCTGTAAATTATAAGCTTATGTTGTCCAGTCTTTAAATACAATACAATTTCTCTTGGAGTGTGGTACGAATGATGCTGTCGATGATAATAATGCTGATGATAATCATACAGATTGTGCTTAATTGTATATGCCATAATTATCGTAATAATAACAGACTGCTTCAAATTCGTCAAGGGTCGCTACATTATGCGATATAAAGGAAATGCGAAAATTATTGTTCCGTTTTTCAATTGCAGTTCGTGATCGACCACATCAATATATTAAATCGATCAATCGAAAAATTTCCGGCCATTATCGATTATAAGTAACATCATTACAAAATGCTATAAAATGTATTTATAGCTCGGCATTTCCGATAAAACCAAAAAAAATAGCAAGACGTCATACCTTGTGAAAGTTTCAGTTATTCTAGTTACATAGTTATAACTGCTTTCGTGTTATATGAAAATTTATATCTTTCCACCTTTTATACATTTATTGTTATATTATAATTAAGATTCATGAAAGTTTTTAATCAAGTTCACTGCGAAAGGTAACTAAAGATATTCTTCTTGCATTGAGATTGTATGAGTTATATAATATCTTCCAAGTTATATTATTTTATGATATATTTATACTATTTATAGTATTATAGTAATAGAAGGCTAGATTCTTATTCGATTTTGCACTGTCGATTTCTTTCACTGGTTTGCCCAGAGCAATGTCGAGGTCAGTCTCCCGCAATAATGCCCCCTGGCAACAATAACAGCCGTATCATTTTGTGCTCCCATTACATCATTATAAATCATGCTTCCTCTTATTTTCATGATCCCGGACTCGTCCGCGAGCCCGCTCGATGTGGTTGACGTGGGGGGTCAACAGGTCGGCGCACCACAAGTGAAATGTTTGGAAATAAAAAATACGGCACCATAGTGTGTTGATATGAACATTCAATACCGAGATTGTTATAGTTGATTAAAAGACATAGCAAATTGGAAAAGAAGTATGAAAAAAGACTATTAGAACTTAATATTGTTTTTTAATACATTCAACTTAAAAATGTTCAACGAAATATAAAATATCTTTAATGAAAACTTAAGTAAAAATTATTTTTAATAATTTTAAATTGCATTAAATATATTCAATCGCATTAAATTATATCTTGTATGATCTATATTCTTCAATCTTTTTTTTTTAATTAATTGTACAAATACAATAAAAGTTTTAATGAAAATTTGAAAATAATATTTATTATAGACAAATATATTATTAACAATTTTACTTGAACAAAGCGCAAAGGAAACAGTGTTGTGAAATGCTCACATGTTAGTCGGGTTGCATATTTTAGGGTTCCATAAACCCCTCATGGATTTCTAATAGTCTTGCGGATGAACGAGAAAGAGATCTATGCTTTAATAAATTATACTAATGAAAAGATAAACATGAAAATTCTAAGGTATATAGGAATTTGCATTGTAAACTTTTAATTGATGCTATCTACTTAAACCTGAGTTTACAAGTCGTATTTTCGATAAGTCCTGTTATGTGGTGAATCGTACCTATATGTTTTTATGTTTATTGATGATATAGCATGTTTAATAAAGTAAAATTTATTAAATTTTAATGGAGATAAATGATTATCAAATGAATCAAAGAAGAAAAGAGTGAGTCTTTTTGTAACAAAAAACAGACGAAAGAATGTGTTATTAATTTTGATAAATAAATCATATAAATATGTATTATGTTAGTAAAACGAATATACGATAACGT
This sequence comes from Atta colombica, assembly GCF_001594045.1. Taxonomy (NCBI): domain Eukaryota; kingdom Metazoa; phylum Arthropoda; class Insecta; order Hymenoptera; family Formicidae; genus Atta; species Atta colombica. The sequence continues at coordinate 1,447,894 of NW_017259459.1, forward strand.
ACCACATAACAGGACTTATCGAAAATACAACTTGTAAACTCAGATTTAAGTAGATAGCATCAATTAAAAATTTACAATGCGAATTCCTATATACTTTAGAATTTTCATGTTTATCTTTTTATAATTATTCCACTTTTTTAGCGTAATAGAAAATTGTTTAATAAATAATATATACTAAAAATCCTTAATATTTTATAGCGAGAGGGATTCTCCACTCGCATGTTTGTAAGCATGTCACGTGCAGCTCTGTAAGTGAAAATTATTCCCCATAAAATTTTAATTAAGATTTCCTAATCCGTGGATGCCTCTCCCTTTAATTACAAAGGAAAAATTAATAATCGCTTGGCGTACCAAGAGATGACGGTTGATGCATGAGAAGGAGTCGTTTACATTGCACGGAGCAAACATGCTCCGTAAAATTTTAATTATCGTAAAACGCTGCATTTCGTAGTATTAACAGCATTTCTGAATTTTTATCATTTCTCGAGTATTAATATTACATTTATATTATCCCAGTCATCACGCGAGAAATTATTTCTGTCTAACGCAATAGTAAAATGCTACATTTTTTCTGAACTTGAAAATATTCTATTGTAAAGTTTCGAAAATGAATTTTCAAAATCTATTTGTTATAATTTTTGCACGCAGCTTTATAATCAGTTTTACAGCTATAAAAAAGAGAAACACATCACAGGTTTGTATACACGGTATCGGTTTACAGAAAAAATGCGGAAATATTAAGGTGGCAATGAAACTCGAGTAGCGCAACGTCGAACAGATGAATGAATAGCTCGTTTCATTATATGTGTTGTATACGCAAAGGAAGAATTTATTTCCAGCGATTCGCCACTGAACGTAATGTCTTACAATGGCAAAATGTATATTTTTATCAACTAATTTTCATATTAATTGACTTGAAATAAAATTGACTATCTATTTTATATTTATTTATTATTGATATATGCAGTGTAATTATGATATATATACTATATATATATAAATGGACATTAGTAAAATTTTATTTTACTTATTTCAATTTAAGTATTTTATTTTACGATCCACATTTTATGTGAGCTAAATTTTTTAAGAACAAATCTTTTAATCTTTTTATCTTTATGACACCATTAAAAAAAAAGTGAAGACAACAATTTAAAATATAGTTAAATGTAGAATTTTTATGTATGTACATATGAAAAAATGATGTAATAATAATTTGAAAATATCGATGTTGTTAATATTCAATGACGATATTGAAACAAGTATACTACGTTTTTATTTTAATAAAATGTTATTTGTTTCCCAACAGTAGTCTAAAATTGAAAATTGAAAATAATCTTATTTATTCAATAACAGTATTATATAATATGAAACAAATAACATTTTATTAAAACAAAAATGTGACGTATTTATTAATACCGTCAATGAATATTAACAAGATCAATATTTTCAATCAGAATGCTATTGGCTAATGCTATTAATACAACGTTTTTTTTCCCATGTATTTACTTTTTATTAGCTTTGGCGCTAATGTGTATATCTATGAGGCAACCAAGTGACATTCCCTAGCAAGCAATTCGAAAGGTGACTTCACGAGGTTTTCGTTTACGGCCACTTTATTCAAAGCCACAAAACAACGTCCTTTACATACTCATGCGAGGATAGTTCCGAGAATTGCATAAGCGTTGCGTAGAGGCGCGTGGGCAGTGCATATTGCACACGCTTACTCCGACACGTTGCATCTCCGTGTTGATTGTGTGCACGTGGTCCTGGGGTCAGGCAGGTGCGTGCACGAGGTCACGCTGCGAACGTGCACTGTCACGCCACGCGTATCGTGCGTGTCGGTGTACATTGCGCTTTTACGCTTCTCGCTCTCGCTCGCACTCGCCTCACTCGTGAGGGCCGCGTTAATGAGATTCCACGCGCACACGCGCTCACGTTCCGCGGTCTGCGGCGTCTTTCTGCGGATAATTCAGCTTTCGCACGTAGGTAAGATTCTGTGGATGTTGGCATTTCACCGTGAATTATGTAACGCGAAATGCACGTTGAAATGCAGTTTTGTCGAATTTCAGAATGTGCGTCCGTTTCCCTTCTTACTTTATGTGCAAAGTCGCCCAAAGGTCGTCCTAATAGTAGTAAAAGGTGTCGACAACATGCAGGCGCAGTTGGAATCGAACACGTGTTCTCTCAAAACGGAGATCATAAAGCATTAATGTATTATTCTTATTAGACTTGTTGCAGACTTGTAATTTCAATATTTCTCTGAATTTATAATGTAAAGATAGAGAATAACAAGTAGAAAATAGCGATAATATTTAAAATAAAAAACAGAATACCATCATGACATCAAAATGACATTAAAATGGTTCCAAAATGATTATTAAAAATCACTTTTCAAATAATGTTTCATTTTAATCATCTTTTACATCATCGTGTAATTTTGCTTGATATTATTGCTTGGTATTATCGCTGTTTTCTATATATACTTATGTATTTTCTTTCTTTATATACATTATAAATTCTCGAAGAAATATTCAAATTTGTGTTTACATGTTTTCAAAAAAAATTCACGAGTCTCCAAGTTTCATAAGAAGGCAAGGTATATCGGATGGATTATGCAAAGGAGCCTTATCGATGTAGAAAAATGAGCTATGCGTCAAATTCATGTAACATTCATGTATCCGAATCATTTTTCGATAATGGTAAATTGCAATCGATAACACGCTTCACGGGAGAAATTTGTTCCACGAATGTAATGGCTGCCGTTCAAGACGGCGCGGCGCGTGAATCGATGGATTACGTGGATGTAATGTACGGTCGCTTCACATAGTCGGCAACACACGGTGCAGCTGGCAGTTAGGAATATATGGAAATCATGACAAGTTCATTTAACCTTCGCGCAGGATGTAATTCGTTACTTTCTCTCAAGGTATTGCTTTATTAATATTTCTTAAGCGAAGTTCCTCGCTTGAGTATTCTTTCGCGTTCCCAATATTCGCGATGACTCATAAAGTTGTTGATGCACAAAAGCGACCATCAGTGTTACTTCCTTTAGCTGATTGATGAATAAGAAATTTTGACCTTTGGTTTTTCGAGGAACGCGTTGTGTTCAGTACCGTTCTTTTTTTTAAGTTTATCGTACAAATGAGAACTCAATGAATCTGATTCATACGTTTGTAACTTTAACAAGCATTGAATAATTGCATACACACGCATATAAACGAAAATATGTTGAATTACAATGAATTAATATTTTTTTTACATTACAATTGTTTGATGCTTTTCGCTATAATGCTGGTGATGAATTCGTAATTTGCAAGTTTTATTTCCTTCTTCCCACATCGTTCATTTCAATATACAGCATTTTAATTGAATGATTGTAACGAGTTCGTAACGAGTTGATACCGATTTCTCACGTTATGAATTGCGTAGGTGTGACTTGATTTTTCCCTGTTATTATTATCGAAAATCAAACGAAAATTGTATGGATGGAAATTAATCCATGTTTGTATATTAAACACACATTGTATATTATACACATGATTTATTACGAGATTTATTACAGAAACATACCTTACCAGAATCATCGAAATTTGAAGTAGATTAAAGCTACCGAGCGAAAATTTGAACAGAGGATCACGCGAGAGTGCACGCGAAACGAACCTTGTATAAAATGAACATAAAGCAAGCTCAAGATTCACAACCCATTCGTGCTCTCTTAATCATTAGTCTCCGCGTAAAAAGAAAGGCATCCACCAAAAGACCGCGCTCAGTGAATGCGGTTGCTCCCATAGCCGCGAGTAAGAAATTAAATTAATGTTAATCTGGAGCACACACAGAACCGTCTAAATTCTTGGTTACGAGCTACAATTTGCATAATTTTAGATTTCACAGCTGCTAACTTTTTCGTTACCTCGCGCTGATGCATGCTAGATTTTGCGTAAAGACTTCGGACATTTTAGGTAGTTATAGTGAATAATATTAATTGTTGGTCGAATTCGTTTTTATTACACAATATGTATTTTTCTTGTTACAGTGTCGAGAATATTTTTTATTATATTTTGAGCGAGAAAGAATATTTTTTATTATATTTTCTGTTTAGTACTGATTTGTAAATAAACGCGATTAGAAGTTATAGCATGATATTTTAGATGACATTCTATTATTATATATTTAATTTTTCACCAATAAATTAATTTATTATAAGTCTTTTTGTAATATACTGCAGATGAGTTATTTTAAATACTTCCTTTAAAAATATTGAATTTATGAAATATTTAAAATGTAATAATAAAAATGTAATAGCGAATTCGGTTGAACGCACTAATGCATATTAGAGCCGTGTACACTGATTTAATCTGCGTAAAACTAAAATATAAATATTTTGAATTATAAAATATAAATTTTATCTAACAACACAAAAACTGTATTAAAGATTTCATAGTTTAATTCATTTTGATATTTATATTAAGTATATATTTTTTTACATCAATTTATGTACGATGGTTTTAATCTATACCAGAGTTGCACTGAGTGCGTCCAATTGAATTTGCTATTAAATAGATAAAGAAATCATTAGCTAATACCTAATAATAAACTATTATTAAAAATAATATTACAAAAACATACATACACCACTACGCAAGGTCTTATGTGCGAAACAATATATAAATTTATTAAATATAAAAAGAACAATTTCAAAATATATTATAAATTTCTTAATTAAACCAGTAGTCTTCAGTATACATATATTAACTAAATTAATTTAACAAGATGTTATCGTAATTAGACAGATTGATTCAAACAATTAGATTGACAGATTAATTAAAACAAAAATATTATCGTAATTAAATTGACAGATGCCTTAAATTGTGAGACTAGAGGCTTGTCAATAAAAATTGATGTGAAAAACGCTCGTTACAGTGACAATTATATGCAGATTATATAAATTCGCCCTTTGACAGATTATATTTGATATGTCCATAATTTGAAAAGAATGGCTAAAAGCTCGAACGCATACTTACCAGATTCTGAATTTTAACCAAAAAATCAGATTTTTTAAAAGAAAAGATTGTCCTGGTTAGATAATAGATAACGATAACAAAATAAACTAATATTAATAATAATTTAATTTTAATAATTCATCGAAGAAGGGAACAGGATGAAATATTTAATATTTAATAAAGTTTATTAATTTCTTTTTAATTGAAAAAATGAAAAATGTGATAAGTAAAAAATTAATAAAAAAAGTAAAGACATTAAAATAAAATTGGCTTGTATTTATTTTTATAGCATCAGTTCTCAATAGTCCAATTTTCCCTTTTTTTATTGTATTTATTTTTGCAATTGACATTTGTATCAATTATTTAAATCAATATTTAGATTTAAGTTTTATTAGTGTTAATAATTAGTGTTAATAATCTTATCTTAGTACGAATTCGAAAACTTGATAAATTTTACAAAAAAAATTTTGTTTTAATCTTTATTATAGTTTCATACACAAATAAATATAACGTACGAAGAATACAAGATATTCTACAATAATTCTTTTATAAAAATATAAATTTAGAATAAAACTCTGCATAATAATATTATTATCATATATGATAATATATAAATATATAAATAACATATATAAATTGATAAAAAATTAACATCAGTTGTACCCACAGACTTATACAAAGTGATTGTGATTTCTTAAAGTGTTTTTAGTACACACAAGATTATGTAATCTATTTTTATCTATACTACTCATTTTGTATTTATTTCATATTTTTGTCACTAAATGTTGCTTATACTAAGTAATAATATAAAATAATTGATAATATAAAATATTGATAAGGTACATTGTACGATTTAAATGATCGCAGATGCATTTACTCTTCTCTTTTTGCTTTGACGCAACAAAATAACATGTGTTTGCATGCAACAGCAGAAAGAACTTGCGTGAATCATTAAGTTACACGTTGCTTTCTTGTATTATATCCTGTATTCGTGTTACGCTATCATGACTGTATCACACTCTTTGTATACTGGAGTATCAGAGTCCTACACGTTCCACTCACGATTCGTGTCCGAGTCAAAGTCGTTCTTGGAAGCCGAGGAGGTTCTTAGACTTCCCAATTAACGTGGGGCTCACGAGCGAAGCAGAAATCTCTTCTGGATATCGCGGAAGGAGTTGCTAGGAAGCCTGGAAATCGTGATTGTCACGGACACAGTCGACTACAGTCTGTGAATATCGGTTCGGTTGACCGGTACCGATCACATTGGATGGAACAAATTAGCCTCGTTCTAGCGAGACTATTATGTTTATAGTTATTTTATGCCTTTATATCCCACTTATACCGTGACCATATTTCTGTGTTTATAAATATACAAATAATTATTTTGTGTAATATAGAAATATTATAAATAATTATGTTAATTATAACATTAAAAAATTTATTTTAATAATTTTGATATTGTTATGTTTTTAAATCGATTCCAGTAGTTATTTTACTTTTTTTCTTTACTTACACGTAGCAATCAAAATCGCGAAACGAAATTCGTGAGATTGAAGAAGCCTATCCTGAGGATTGTGATTGTCACGGATGTAGCGCAAGCTTGATCCGTGACAATCGGTTAAGTCTATCAGCTCCAGCCCCGCCGAACGGAACCACGGACATTGACAATGAAAGGATGCCATGACACGAATTAGTTCTCCCACGATATTGGCACGAGGTCCGTAACATTGCTAGCAAACGCTTCAAATCGATTTCAACGAGCTCGAAGAAAAGTACCTTGGTGGTCCGGCTTTGATGGTCATGCATCGCCGAAGTTGAACGATGTTCTTTCAGTGACCACCGCGGTGGACACAGCAATGGAAAAAAAAAACAGTCATTTAATCTGCTTTGGTGGCTTGTGTACGTGTTCGTTTTTCTCTCTTAGTTTTATAAAATAATTATTTAAACTACAAATATCAGGTTACAATTTTCGGATTGATAAGTAATGATTAAATAATCATTAACATTTATTAATTTTTTATTTTGTTTAGTCGGGAATTATTTCTCAATCTTTTTTTGATAAATATTTAATCCTTTAATTTATCACGCGAAAAGAATAGTGATCGTTTCACTATATTTCGCAGTTATGTTTTTCATAACGTTATAAACGGAGATTGCTAGCTTCTATTTCAGCTCTGAGATATCACAGCGCGAAAGATTTACAGACGAGTCCAACGCTCTCCTTACGCCTATTGGCGTTTACACCTGCGCCTCATCCTTCTTCGTTTTCCATGAGGAACACGCGCCCGCAATTCAACTCAGCGATCAAGTTCTCGCTTTATCGCACGCTGTATCGGCGTTAATTTATCGTTTTCCGTTCTTCAGGACGGTATTAGAAAACGAGAAATCTCGGCCGCGCGGAGTTACAAATCATTGCCGAGAGCAATGCGCGTCGTCGTCGTCGTCGTCGTCGTCGTCGTCATCATCGTCGTTGCAAAGGTACCAATGCCGACGATTGCCGTTGGCTCCTGTCGTCATAAAGCAACACGAAGCTTATACGATCTAGAATCTAACTATTGCGCTACCGCAACCATAGGCACAATTTTATCCAGACGCCGGATTGACTGCGTTACATAGTTCTTAATTTACATTCTGATTTATATGCATGAAGTAGTAACTCGATTAAATAACTGTAATAATCAATTAACGGCTGGCTCTTTAATTTTTCGCTATAGCTAAAGAGCTCCAGAGAAACTTCTTACTAATAATTTTGTTACAGTTGATCAATATGTGACGCAATCATAATTGCAATTTGTTATAGGAAGAATAAAAAATTAAATTCGCAGCAATTCTTTATTTCAGAATTTTATTTATTATTATGTTTTTTATTAATGATAATATTATTAA
>NW_017259459.1:1455879-1461440 GCF_001594045.1 Atta colombica
ATATTGAAATGTACAAATTTTCTTAAAAATTAATCTGTAAAAACTTTAATATATATAAAGTTTTAATATTAAAATTTTAATTAAAATTTCAACAAAAGTTTAATATATATATATATGATCCTGTTAAAAAATGAAGAAACTACTTAAATGCAATTGCATATTATGCTAGGAAACGACTTTCACGTTATATCAGCAAAGTTCCATTATACTAGCAAAGTCCCGCATTGTATAAAGTCACGTCCACGGTCCACTCGCAAGGCAACGACAGCTATCCACTCATACTCGTGTTCAGCGAACCAGCTCGTGACTTTAAACTCGAGAGAACTTTACGTTGGTCAACGATTTGACTTCTTTCGACGAAATGCGCATTGATTGCATTTACATATTTGTATTTTATGATCTTAGTCAACAAAGATTTGTCTACATTTTGACAAATTTGTGAACTTCTATTCTAAGATTGATATTCATGATTCATAGTCAATTCTTATATTTGAGACTGTTTTAAGTACAGTCTTAAGATGTCGTAAGCTAATTAGAGAGCTGTATTAGTATCTTATTAAGATATTACAAGACAGTCTTAATATTAGAACGGATTATGAATTAGCCTAAGATAATATTTCAAGTATCATGACCTTAAAATGTAAAGTGAATATCTTAAGCGCGAATATAAGTCTATGTGAATAAACATAAATATAGAAATGGAATTTAAGGGAATTAAAAAAGCAATGCTGAAAAGTGTATATAATACTGTATATGATTTATGAATTATTAAGACGATTATTAAGTAATCTGTAACGATTATAAAAACATCGAATCTTGAAAATAAAAAAAAATATTTCGAACAAGGCTAACCATTTTACGATTTTTTTCACGATTCTTGTTAGCGACACTTCTTCCCTGCTTAAGTATTTATACGCGATAATAAAATGTGCCGTCACGGGCTAATAAACAAGGCGACAATTCAGTTTCGTCGAAAAGCAATGATAAGAAGTTAGATAGCGTGATCACACGGCGGATAGCGTGATGCACCTGTAAACGAAGCTTAAACTTCGGGCAGCAGCCAGTCTCACCCCGATCGAAATGGAAAGATTTCTTTTTGGATTCCGATGCTTGCGTGCCCATAATGTTTTGCCGACTGTTCTCCACTTGAGAAAGCGAATGTCCAGCAATTTTCAGAGCAATCCGGTCGTCTGTCGGCGATTCTCAGCGTGAACTCGTTTTCAGTAGATGCTGCAGGATTCTCTGGAGTGAGCCCTACGAAAAGGTCTCCCATAACCTGATGAATTAATCGCACGCGTATTTTTGCGCGTCTTCTTCAAGGGGACGAGCGCTCCTTTCGTCGCGATTTTACGGACGCATCTTGGGCACAAAATGTGCCTGTAATTTCATGTAAAAGCATTCTGCCAGCGAACGCATGCGTCCTTCCTTTTTCTTTGACGTCTTGTTAGCGTAACCTCGTATAATGAGCGGTAAATTATCTCTACGGGTTGTTTTCGAGAACTCAATGCTTTGCCAATCTCGCATCGTAAAGGATCCCTTGTAATTTTTCAAACGAGTTTCCAGAACTTTTAGCTTGTATAAATATATTTACTTTGTATAATATTATAAGTAATTATTATGCGTTTATGTCTATAGAAATAGTATGACTCATGAAAGTATCGTGTATCCTACAATGTAGTGCATGTAATGTAATATATTTTTGTTGCATCGGATGGGACGGAATATTTAGAGCGTGCACATTAATTCAGCATACAAGATCAGAGCCGCTCGATCGCCCTTGCTGCACAGAGATACCCAATTATGCTGACTTCAACGGGACAAACAAGGTTGCCGAGTGCCAGATGTCACGAGAATACGTGGCGATCCGGCAAAAGAGGCGGCGAAACTTTGATGCAGACCTATCTAAGAGCCTCGTGTCACGCACGCGTTCGCGTGAAAGTTTCACGCATGCACTTCTTCCTCGTCTCTAGTATTTAGAGCTACCATTTTTCTAGGAATAAAAAATAGCTAATCGATCGAATTAAAGACTAACCATAAGTGGGATGTCGGCAAAAATAACGAGCCAAACGCCTGCTTGTAGCATTTAAGGGCGATTATTGGTCGATCGAAAGTTCTAACGATTCCACCTAATTCATCAATTTTATCTTAGAACTAAAAATATTTCATGATATTAGTATACATAGGATTGACCTCGAAAACCGGGATAAATTATGGAAATTTAAATTGGTCATGGAAAACTTGAAAAAGTCAGGAAAAAATATAGTGTCTGAAATTTTGAGTTTTGCTCAATTCCTTTAAAATACTTTTATTCTAAACAAATGTTATTTTTTAAATAATATACTTAACATTTATAGTCAAATTTGAATTTTCTTAGTCAATATTACAAACTATATACTAAACCATCAATGCATCAGTCATTATATTAAAAAAAATGTAATTATTCCTTTTTAAATGTTAAACATTTCTCACATGTCAAGTTTATTTTTTGTTTTAATTTCCATACAATTTACAACGAAACTTATTCCATTTTAATTAAACTTTGTTATTATTATTTACATATTTTATTAAATACACTTCAAATTGTAAAATTAAAATGATCAAAACAATAAAATAAAATTTATATTTTATTCAATATTTTTGTAATTCATCATCATCAATTTAATCATCCTTTTCGTTATAACAACTTCTTTTTTTTAAATATTTATTTATTTTTTTATTGGCTCGAATTTATATTCGAGATTTTATTATACCGCTAAGCTTTCTTATAATACCTGCTTCTAAATTTTATTTGATACTGATTAAAAATGGAAAATTTTCCACTGTTATTTGGAAAACCTGGAAAAATCAGGGAATTTCAGAATTCATTTTCTGTTGCAACTCTGATATAAAATGTCAGACTGCACATGTAATAAAATATAGTACTTATACAGAAACTGTTACGAAAAATGAAATCATATTTAATTGTAGTCATATATTAAATGTAATAATAAAGAAAGTTACTTCTACATATACACATAATTTTTATTTCATAATTAATTTAAATCTTGGAAATACTGCTAGAAAATAGCCAGTGCTAGGAAAAATACATGTATTTTGTATTCGTAACACAGACTAAATTGGACTGCATCATTGATGTAGTTTATTTAGAGTAGTTATTATTAAGATTGACAGTATTTTGTATTACAAATACAAAATAGCCCTGAAAAAATAATAGCAAATTGCTATTCAAAGAGAGTAGATTGTAAAAAAGCATCATAATGCTTATGAATCTAAGCGAATGTTAACAAACTAAAAACAACGAAACTGTGAATTTATGCCAAGATTGGAGAAATTGCCTAGAATGCGTGTGGATTTCAAATCGTTCTAAAAATAATTTCAGAGCAGCTCTCAAGGATAACACGATTCACAAATTAACCCGGCACCTCTCGCGTGATTCGGATGTTACTTTAACGGAGGATGAGTCACGCAAGGAACACAGCACGACATAGTTTATAATCCCATGTCTTAATCGCATCGCAAATTATCACTTTAGCCGCTGAATATCTTCTATACAATGGATTTAATCGCCGAGGCTTCTATATTCTTGCTGGACGATCATATTTAGCTTCTTCGCGCAACAACAGAATAACTATCGCGTACCCGTTGGCGCCATTAAACACAAATCAATAGAACCGGCACGAGATGGGAATCTCCGGCTACCTTGAGGAAGTACGAACAGATGAAACTCGAGCAGATATGAACGGACATGTAAAGACGAACGTGCTAAGCGCACTTCAGGCTAAAGTAATACCGGTGAACACGTGAAGCAATCGGAAGATCTTTTGATCATTTCTGCGATTGTTCTGTCTTTTCTTTTGTTCTTTCACGAGATACGTAGTACTTGTCTGTTGAAAGTAATAAGTTATGAAAAGCGTGAACTATGAAAAGCCTGAATATGCAGTATGATATCAACGATGCAGTATGATACACTATATAGAATATGCAGTATGATACACTATATAGATCCTCTAGGGCGTTGTTTGAGGCGATTATAGTGGTTTAAATTGTGATACGAAGGACGGGTCCTACCATGCGGAATCGAAATTGGTATGTCGGTGCCCCTAGCAAGAACCTGCAGCAGCAAACAACAAGTAACCCAGCAAGGTGCTGGCTACCCTATGCATACAGAATGCTGCTACCAACCTTCCGGGAAGGGAATTTATTATGTGATCTAATTTAAAGGTGCGTGATGTATGAGGGTGCGTTCTCGCTCTTCGATAAATTCAACGGCGTGGAAATTTTATGATTCGCTAAATTCCGCCCGAGGAATCAACGGAACCGGGCCTTAAAGATGTCGTCGGCTTGGTATTTCTCGCCCGTTCGACTTAAGACGTGCGATATAATTTTCTAGCGTCCATCATTAAATGGAAGTAGAAGACTGCCTCGCGGACCGAGTTAAAATGGATATAAATTTAAATAATACTTCGATATACATGCCTGTAATTTTTTTTTTTTACATGGGGCTCTCTAAAAAGGGGGAAGCCCAGATGTGAAATATCGGTTAGCTAGCAGCTACACGGGCCACGTAATTTTCGAAATTTGGCTCGGACCGATATCGGCATGAGATATGAAGACATAACGACGTTCGTCTGAGCTCTCGCGCCAATGAGTTTCTACAACCAATTTGCAGTTGGAAATATTGCGTAATTACTCGGTGCACCTAAAGCCGAGATCGCGCTAAGCATTCTACAAACGAAACGAGGTACATAAATTTCTCGACAGTCACATTTACAACGCGTAATTAGTTGAAACTTGAAAAATTCGGTAAAACGAGCGTCACCGAGTTGGTCAACGCGTTTGTGCCTGAATATATAAAAAAAAGAAAGTCACATCGCGATTTCATCTTGAAATGTACCGGCGAACCAGAATACAAATTATGCAACGAACATCCAAGATTCCGCTCTCGTGAGTGCGGTATACTTTTTAATTTCTCCAGCACGTGCCTACCAATTAAAATCGCACAGCTGCGCATAATTATTTACATATATCAGTGCACGTTTACGATTTGACACATTTTCGATGTGTAATGCATTGAAACGTGTATCAATATTCATTTCACGTGTATCTTTGTATCATATCGCCAATTTTATAATTTAAAAAATAATCTTGATAATTTTCTCAAAATTTATATTATCCCTTTATCAGTAATATGTATTGTAATTTTTTCGTCAGGAAATTTCTCTTCAAGAAGTATAGCAAATTTTTTATTATTCCGGATTATATAAAAATCTGGAAAAATTCTGATAAATTTTTAAAGTTTTTAACATCATAGAAGTCGGATTTTTACTTACTCTTTTACAGATTTAAATTTATCTACCAATTAGAAATAAAATGTTATAATAATGAATATTAAAAATATTATAAAATATTTAAAATTAAAATATCTAGTGTGTCTTTAGAAACTTCAATTATTGGTGGAATTATTCATCCAATACAATTTCATTTTTTAAATCTTACCATACACATATATAATATATTTATGTATATATATGTATATAGTCAAAGTATTAACTTTAATAAAT
>NW_017259459.1:1461540-1515415 GCF_001594045.1 Atta colombica
GCGAAAGGAAAGATAAAACGGAGCCTAAGCTTGTAGACTTTAACGTATAGGCAATTTGCTTCGACCTGTAAGCTACGCGGGATATATGCTGCAATCCTACGCGCTCAAAAAGTAATTTTACGCACTGTTTACACTGAGACGGCAGTTACGCGAGAAGCTACGCTGCGAAGATCCAAGAGAGGCTATCAACGTAAATCAATAACGAGAGCACTTTGGCGGCGTATCGGCCAGCTGCCATCGCTGCTGCTTGCCTGGACTGGCATTCCGGCTATTGCTCTCGAGAGGCTACTTCTAGTTTACAAGGAATCATGGATGACGTAAATAATAATTCACTAGTTTACGTGGATTTCATGTAGACATCTAGCCTGCACTTTTCAATTATCTGATATTTTACTAGACATACTGATTTGCCGCTCGCTAGATATCGAGCCTTTTTCTAGCAAATCGGTAGCATCTCGTAGTTACCTAAGCTCGACATTTCGGAATCACATCGATAAAATATCGTTGAACAAACGCGCAGCTTGGAGCATTTGCATATTGCACGCGTTTGAGATACATTACATGTCGGGTGCACCGTTATGACTCCGTTTTACAAACCTCGTGAATAAATTCAGTTCCAATGAATATGATAAAATCAATTCCTTGTGAAAATTACGCTTTATTCGCTCCGTAACGTTGCGTTCTCGTTAACGTCCGTGATTCGTCGTATGTCGTTCAGACGTTCATTTCTATTCACGATCTACAAACGTAATGCGTACACCCGCATTGAAACAATATTAATCGATAACCATAAAAATCTTCGCGAGGCGGGCAACGGGTGTAATTCATCTTTCACATGAGTAACATATTCAGTGATTTCGTATGCTGCCCTTCACGTCCAGCTGTGCAAAGAACGCCAGTAAACGAGATCGAGCAAAAATGATTTAGTTTCGACAGACGCGGCCGTGCGATGAATTGTGGCGCGATCTTCTTGTAACAGAGATCATAACTCGCGATAAAATATGAGACTTTTTGTCGATCAGTTGCCGCGACCGCGATCTGTTGATCGCCAACGCAACTTTGTACTGGCTGCGAATATCAAATGAAACGAATATTTGTGAGAGTCGTAAAAGCTTATTTTTATTCGCTCGGATAGGGTCAGAAATTAAATAACTTTCTCCATCTTTATTCTTCATACACTTTAATAAGTTTTTTGACAAAATATATAATTATTAAGCTTGCGATTTGTGATACATGACGCGATGTGATGGCTAGCTAAAAGAAATTCTAGAGAAAAGAGAAATTTAACATATGCGCAAAGCTGTCGCGACTTGTACAAAATGCAAATTGAATGTGAGAATAGAAATGAATACATTAGTATATGATTAGGCAGAAAAATTATATGTAATAGCAAAAAGAGAAATTTGAGGATTTCCATTACAAATTTTAAAAAATTCTTAGAAAAAAGATTAATAATAGATAATTTAAGAAAAATAATCTTCAGAGTTTGTATTATTAAACTTCTCACAGTAGATGCGGTTTAATATAACAATCAATAAATTTTCGTATACTGCAATAACGTTGAAATTACTGTAAACGCTTGTCAGGTACAGCGGTGTCGACAAACGATTAATAGGTATTTACGCCGCCGCGCCGTTGTGGGATTATGTTTTACGACATTTGTAGATGGAAGGCGACCGCGGTCTTTAGAGGGATAATAAGCAACGATAATATTGAAAACTTGTATCCATCGTCGAGATAGATAGCTAGTGGAGGGGCTCCAGAGGCTCTTTCGCGGTTATTATTAACGGAAATGGCGGTTCGTTATCCG
Organism: Atta colombica; assembly: GCF_001594045.1. Taxonomy (NCBI): domain Eukaryota; kingdom Metazoa; phylum Arthropoda; class Insecta; order Hymenoptera; family Formicidae; genus Atta; species Atta colombica. Next base: position 1,463,351 of record NW_017259459.1, read on the forward strand.
CTGACTGACAAATACGATGCTCAGCGTCCCTAATAAAATCAGTGTTCCGTGTGTGTTGGTACGTCGCATAAAGTACACGAGGACGTAATTGTATGGTATTATCGTGTCTCCGGGGCTATCACTTGCGGTGTTTAAGGCCATCATTATTCCCTGACAGCCAGCCACTGGTAGAACGTGATGAAATTATTGCCGTTTTACAAAACTCTCTATCTCTCTTTCTTTCTTTTTCCGTGTTGGTTTCTCCTGCTACTTTACCGTTCGTCTTTTTGAAGACTTACGAAGTCTTGTTTGGAACGAATAATTATCACGGTCGGTTTTACATTTGTACACTTAGCTATAATTGCCAATGCATTCTTCAGCAGCAAGGGCGCGTTTCAGACGAACACGAGATGGCGTACAGTTATTCCGATAAATATTCATAAAGCGGGAAAGATGGAATATGCACAAGCAGCTATCTCAACTTCGTCCGTACTTGCTCGCTGTTCGAACATAATAGCCAATTATAACTGTAATTCTCTAGCATGTCGTGATTTTGTGCACAGATTTTTAATGAGTCCTAAAGAAAGCCGCTCCGAGATAAACGAATAAGGATGAGTTTAGAAATTCTGAGCTCTCGCGAATGGCATTCTGAGACCACTCGAGCTTAGTTTGTCCCTACGTCCCTTTTCGATGGCGTTGGTGAACGTAGTGGTCAGTGTAGGCGGAGAAAGAGAGCTACTTGCACGTGCTGGGAAGGACGACGCGGAGGCGAGCAGAGAGAGGGCGGAGTCGAGAGGCTTAATTAATGAGACGTACGTGGCAGCTGCAGATACCGAGATGTATTGTAAATACAGCATCTCAAAAAAAAACCTATTGTCCCCAAACGAGATTTATGTCTGTTCCACTTGCATCGAGGCGTCCGATATTTTTTCATTCGTTGAAACAATTCACGTTGGATGCGCGTTTTTTTGCTCACTCACTCGATAATATTCGCGATTTGTCGTTATTGTTGTACATGAGACAATAAATGCTCGATCGATGGTGCTCAAATGAATCGTAAAGCGTATCAGTGCGCTCATAAATTCACAATAAGGTTGAATCACGAGGACCTTATGTCTTGCGGCGAAAATTAGTGGGGCCTCTGCGTTCGACTTGTAAACATAAATGGATTTTAAATACAAAGAAATACGAGGATTTGGAATCGTATTTTTAAATAATTTACAAAAAATAAATTTATTATTATTCGATAAAATATTGCAACATTGTTATGCAGTATTGTATCGTTTAAATCGCTCGCTATTACGTCGACGTGTTATTTCCTGTTTTATTAAAGCAGATATGAGAATTAGTAGGCATTACCGTGTTGAGTTACTATCGCATATAATAGCCATTACGTGATGGCAGATGAGTGTAACCGTTAAAATCATTTCAGAGATGCACCTCTCTACGCATAGTCCTCTCTAGCGAATGCAAAAAACTGAGAGCCGCTGCCGCCGGTGGTAGTAGAAAGTAGTAGAAACGGAAGACAAATTACGTATCATTATCCTTTCCACTTCATTCATTGTGAAGGATCCATAGAGCTAACCGAACGCGCACGCTGCGTGTCGACCGCTCGTTCCAGCAGCGAGTTCTACCAAATGAAACCCAGAACGACTCGTTAATCCCACTCAGCGCGTTCCGAGCCTTGAGCAAATGCGAGATTAAATTCATCAAAATCCAATCCTGAGCAAGTGCCCTTCGGGATGCAGCGTAAGCAAATGAATAATGCATAAGTGGCACGCCTTTTGCGTTCTGCTGCCCTTCTACCCGTCTTCGTGTCCGGGTCAGCTTGACATCACCTGATTAGATCGTGCGAAACGCATCTTACGAAGTATCCGTTCCATTGTGACCGACGCGCGGCGAATTCCCGTGGGACTGACAAGGAAAAGGCAGAGGTCGATGTTTACTAAGAAGTAAAACAGAAGTGAGTGATTGTAATTGCGGAACAGTAGCTGGAATATTGCGAGTCGCCTTTAGCATACACTGCGTTTTTTAGGCAATATATGGCAAGTGCATCATACACAATAGTGATAAACTCAAAATACCATCGTTCGATGAAAATACTAAGAAGATAAATCTTTTATGCTTTTTATACAAGTTTATTTGTATCAGACAGCGTAAGGTAAAAGAATCGATAATTGCAAGAGCTCGATGATACATCGAATATATTCAAATATTTTTGAAACGCAGGATATTTTTATGATTGTACATCAAATATATGCAGTTTTTTCATGATAGAATCTTGAACAACTTCTCAAACGAGAAAACGAATCCTCGAAAACACGATAAACCTGTTGCGACAATTAACGTTTTTCTCTCCTGAATGTTGACAAGTATTGTGTGCATGGTACATGGAACGTAAAAACAACAGGTTGCACTCGAGTGCGCTCAGCGTTCGCTAAGTGGGTTTGGATATAATGTTGCAAGGAAGAGGGTTTCAAAATGCCCACGCGATACAAAAACGGGAACATGTCTTTTGCTGTAGCTGATATTTTTACCTGCAGATGTGCACGGAATCTGTTTCTTAACTTCATGTTTTGCAAATGAAAGAAGATGTACGGTAGACAGTTTGAGGTCTACTAATAAAACTCTCTTTAGTATGCTACATTATTTAAAATTTGCAATAATGTTCATCATTGACTATATAGGAGTATATTATACATAGAAAAAAAGAGAAAAACACACAATATATAAAGTATATAAATAATCATTATCTATCATGAGAACTATTGGCATTAGATCTATGAAATCGAGATAGTCCATGTCACAGAATTCACAGAGGGTGATGGCGCTGGGGCACGGCGAGATGAGGGTAAGTGGGTGCCTTCTCGTCCCTCCTCGGCGGTCCAGCCGAATCAGTGTGGATTGTATGCAAATTGCAGTAGCGGCTACTTGAGCGCCGCCGCATTCGAGCCGCACGATGAGGAAAGGCAGCAGTTCGTTTCTACCTTGGCAGAAGCCTGCGGTGTCTCTGAATAAAACATCTCACGAGGAATTTCAGCTCGAGAAAAGAGAAAGAGTAAGAGAGAGGAAAAAGAAAGAGAAGGAGAGAGAGGAGACGGCCCCACTCGTGGCTTCTCTACACCGAGTTGTTAAGTACACGTCGCACCAGCTGATACTAATTAAAATGAGGCTCACTTTGGCCGCGCGTTTTCTTGTTCCTTTTCGCTTCGAACCCTAGCCACCCCCTCCGTTCATATTCTCTCCCATGCAGTATCTCACTCCTCTCTGCTCGGATCCCTTCCCTCATTCTGTTTTCTCTTACCTGACGCCGCTCGTTTGAAGAGCGAGTCTCTTTGCCTCACGGCTAAGAATATAAAGATCCTACTTAGCCGTTATTACGAAGCTACCTACATGGGTAGATCATTCTGTGCCACTGTTTTTTTCATACCGTTGCACGTTATGATGGGAAAAATGGCTATAAATAGAATGGAAATCAAAATTTTAGGAATAATGATTATTTGAGGCAGAAAATTCATTTGATGTATTAGATTGAGGAAAAAGTAAAAATCAGGATTTTTTCGCCATATAAATTTCTATTAAAATTAAATGCTTCAAAAATTATCTTCAATTAAAATAATTGCTATTTAATTGTTTTCTGTTATCTTAATAAAAATTGGATTTCGCGTCCAGCTCTTTAGTGGCGAAGAAGTTATAGATCTGTTATGAAGATTATTTCTTGTTCTGTATAATAACTCGATCACATATCGCTTTATGCTATAGAAACTTGCAGTGGAAAATTCTTTCGTCCAGTCTACTCACCAGATATTGCGCTGGATTATTCTATTTCGTTTAATGCAGTCTGAATGGAAAACGGTTTTAAAATAACCAAAATCAAGAATTAGATAAATAATTTTTTTGCCGTTAAGAGCCGGCTTTTTATCATCGCGAAATCCAACTTTTGTCAGAAAATAAATTTAAGCAGTAGATTTAAACGTAATTACGTGCACTTTAATAAGACGATCTTTTGAACATTTTATTTTAATAACAATTTTTGACGAAAAAATCCGGATTACTCTTTCCCCGACTTAGTATATCGTTTGTTATCAATAGAGATTTTTCAAAAATTGCAAGACTCTAAGGAATAAAAAAATGAATGGTTTTTATGAAACACTGATGTGTATAACTATAGACAACAACTTTTATTTTGCGAGCATCATTTTCACATCCTTTTCTGATCATTAAAAACAAGACACGGCTTCGCTGGAAGAAACTCGATAATCGATAAATAAGTATCTCAAAAAAGTGTTACGATCCATCCAACCCATCCGGCTGCATCTCGCGTGGATTACTGTCTACCTTTTATCCGTCTGTGTCGAAATTAACGAGTCTTACCGAGGATGTAGTTAGTAACTGACATTTACTTGTAAAAGTGAAGAAAACGATAGAACTGTTATCTAGTTTGCGCCGGATAGTAAACGGCAGAATAGCGTGCATCCTTATGTGAGGTTTAACGGGGCACTTATTTCAGCTAATAGGGACAGGTGGTACTATCAATAAGCGGTACCATTCTCAGTGAAACGTGCTCGTGCAAGGATCTTATGATGCGAAACTATCGCAATAAACCGCGATGACTCGCCCTCGCTTGGCTAATGGAGGCTGTCCGAAAAATCTGAGGCAGCAGGTGTTGCTTGCTGGTGGCGACGTAGTCTAAAAACGGCAATGCTGCTGGCTGCGCTCTTTACGATCGAAAAGCAGGAGCTATCGCGTGACGTCGAGCGGTTAACGAGATGAATAAGTAATATAAACGATTCGACGACCAAGGCCTGCGTAAAGTCGCACTTATATTGCTCGTTTACTCGGACTAAATTAGATGTTGACGGAGACACGAGGACTGATTGGATGCTGCTCAGTCAAATCTTGTATTCGGCATAAAATCGATTCGAAGAACTCAAAAAATCGAATGCCTCAAGTCATGTATTTTCGATTATGTTAACCTATGCTCGCCGTACGTTCGTCAGAAGATTAAAGTCTGGTTATTTAATGAATGTATGAATATATATGCGCATCTAGAGAGAGAAGCAAGTTTTCTCTAGATGGATATTTTTTTTAAATTCGTGCAATTATGTGCAATTAGATTGAAATTATATGTAAATAAATTGATGTTAATGAAGAGAGGCCAACTGAAAAAAAGCTTTTTTCTTTTTTTTATAATGCATATATTTATGATGTAAATTAACAAATCGAGATATAATTATAATTCGTCATATATCTCTTTTAAGAACGTAATTGCAAGTAATTCGAGATTTGTAATAATGATCACCAATTGAAAAAATTAACAAGCATATCGATCGCAGCAAACGGTTTTCACTTTTTTAAAATAAAAATACTATTTTATGTAATAAAATTAATTTAAGATGAATATGTAGTATTTTATATATAAAATTAAATTGGATGTATCATACACACACACATACACACACACACACACACACACACACCCACACACACCCACACCCACACACACACACACACACACACACACACACACACACACACACACACATATATATATATGTGAGTATACAAAAATGCATTTCTTCGACTCATCTTAATTTATGATCAGGAATTGAGTGATTCGTTAATCAATGTAATCAATGTAATATGATGGCCGATAAGACTGCTTACTGCAAAGAAATATATCTTTTTATTATATCACGTCGTCACGATAAGTAATATTTCTTTTTACATAGAATATCTTCATGTAGAGAAATAACGGCTCTTTCTGTCTGTTACTGTATATCTTTTTCATTTCGCACCTTATACCGCCCGCCAATTTCTATACATGACTCGACAATTCGTTAAGGCAAAAAGAGTTCGGAGAATAAATTCCTCTTTATGCATCTAATATGATTGCAGTTGAGATCAAACTTCCGGATAGACAAAGATTCAGGACTTTATTTTATTAGTGCTTTATCTTCTATAGGTGGAATGATTTTAGTTAGATTTTGTTAATTTTCAAACTATAATTCTATTATATTTTGAAAATTATAAATCTAGTACCTATTTACATGTAGTGCATCGTCATTAATTCAAAGTTACTATATTTAATATTCAATTACTTTCATGGTTTATTTTCAGTATTTTTACAATCCATTGTTCCCCCTAATAAGATTGGCCGAATCCCATCGCTCATCGACAGGATGGCATGCCTTTACGTTATCCCGTTCTAAATGGAATTTTTTGCACGGGTTAGCGCAGAAAGATTGCTAGACAATACAACGATGAGCAGAGCGGCGAAAAAGGAAGACTTGCAAAGAGGACTAAGTTCATTAATTACCTGGCGGAGTCTATTACATTCACCCTTCATTCAAATTTTCGATCCACTCGATGGCTGTTTAAATTAAACACAGGTTTTACACGAGCTAAAATTTTGATATTTTTCAAAAAATCATTATTAATTAATAAAACTGTATAATCTTTATTTCTTACTTATATTTCTTACAGTTATATAAGATCAATATAAAATTGTTTAACTGCAGCAAAAATTCATTAATACATCCTAATTTCTTTATAAAGAATAAGAATATATAATTAATAGAAATAAATGGTTCATTAGAAAATCTATGTTTTTGAAGTTAAATTGGGAAAATTGCATGAATCTGTCATACAATATGAATGCACGACTAAATTTTTATCGAAACAGATGAGAGTTTCTACAGATTCTCAGAAGACAGTGAAATTGTTTAAGAGATCTTGCGAATATCCAGACAAATAGTCTGGCGAATTGGGTGGTGCAACGGTGAAACCATCCGGCTAATGTATGCCGTCCGAATGGAAACTCCTTAGCGCCTAAAATCGTTTTATCGGCGATCGATAGTCGCGATCGATATTCCGCTGCGAGTAGATGGGATCGCAGAGGGCCCGAAAGAGGAGAGATCGGAGATCCTATCGCGTCGGCAGGGAGACTGAAAGAGACGAAGGGAGAGCGGCCCTATTGTTCTTCCACGGGGCCACGCCTCGTGTCTGTAATTACAGACAGGTCCCAGCAAGAGAGCCCTTTGATGCCCGCGCCTCGGTCCGCGGGCTCTCCACATAAAAGGGGCCCATAGAATCTCCGCAGCGATCGATCCTAGACCTTAAAGAGAAAGAAAGAAAGACAGAGAGAGAAGAGAGAGAGAGAGAGAGAGAAATCTGCCAAAGATGAATCGGTCCGAAATTAAAGATTCGCGATACAACCTGCCGTTCTTTGTCCATTAGGAATATTACACAGGAATATCAGAGCAATCGCATTATATACTAATAACATATTAGTATCTATCAAAATCAAAGCAAGAGAGATTAATAATAGAGAGATTTTGGATAATATGAAAATGAAAATATCATGCTAAGTTAATTAAAAAGTTTTTGTAAAATTAAAAATAAACCTTATGACGAGATCGGCATTTTATTAATTAATGTAATTCAAAAGAAAGGGAGAGAGAGAGAGAGAGAGAGAGAGAGAGAGATTTCAAGTACATATAACATTAAAAAGAAGATATTATGCTTAAGTTAATTATGTGCATAAAAAGATAAAAAAGTTTTGATATAATGAAAAGTAAATCTTATGGCGATCAGCATTTTATATATTGATTAATTAATATTTATAATGAGTATAATTATCTACATAGTTTTTTTATAGTTCTTAATAAAGATAATGGTTCTTAACATGTAAAATGCTTAAGAACATATATACACAAATATATACATAAAGTTAACGTTTACGATATTGATAAAAAATATTTTACTACTAATTCCAACACGAAAATTAGTAGAAATTACTTTAAAATGAAAATTTATTGGACTAGAATGAATCCAGAACTTTTTTTCCAAATGTTATCGCTGTTTATGGCAGATTAATTTTCATCTCACAAGAGTTGGTAATAAAACGGTCGATTGTTCTCGTCAGCTGGCGTCTTGAAATATGTGACATAAATGATGTGTTTTCATGGCGTGATACCCTCAAAAAATTAGAGTGGATCTAAACAAAGCATTTCTGTACTTTATGTGACAACTAATCGACGATCTTTGCCGCGAACGCAATAGAATGGAGAAATAAGAAAAAGAAGGAAGCATTTTTTACCTGCTTTAAGAACCGATATCATAACTTTTCGGCGTAAGTCAGTTGGCATAGGCGTTACCGCCACTACGCTAAGTTATGTGCGAGAAAAGTGGTAGATGCATTAAAGCGTGGCGAGGCATTTCGAAGCGTACAATGGTCCCCGTCAGTTTTCCCTTATAGATTTCATCATAACTTACAAATCTGAAATCGAAACGGAATTATCTGCAGATCGATTTCTTAGTATATTTCTTCTCCAACGGAACATATGTTGCTCCAATAATACGGATTTTTATTAAAACTCCGATTGCCCTATTTAATCGTTTCATCTTTTGTTAGCGAGATAAAAATTTTAAATCTTAAATCTGTTATATAAATAAAAAAAACAAATGTAATATTTATTTATTTTATTTAATGGATGGATATTGAATTGTTGTGAGTGCAGCGAGAGAAGGGCAGTTTGATAGAATTAGGTCAGGACGATATTTATGTATAAACTGATTTCTCAGTATCGGATTACTTAAGTCTATTGAGATTCGATACTTTCGGCAGTAACCAGTAGCTGTTAAGGGATCATCGTCGGGACGAATTCTATAGTGAAAATTCATTTCGCGAAGCAGTTCAATGGCGCGACAGAAAAAAAGAAGCTTGACATATTCGCTGCTGGCTTGGCTTTTGATCAGTTACCGCCAATATCCTATCGACTATCACCGCTAGCGCACCAGCCAACTAATAGACGCGTCTCCAATTTCAGTCAATAGTTTTTTGTGATCGTAAACGCGTCTCAGATTAACTTTAGCGTTTCGAGGCGCAAACCCAATTAAGAGTCGATCGTATAACGTATGCCCTATGACCTTAGTTGCTTCTAAATAGAGAACAATATGAATTGTCTGGATATAAAAATTTAGTTGTATGAGAAAACATAAAGTCGATGACAGTCTCATTGACAGTTGTTGTTTAATCATTGTTTAATCGTCACAAGAAGGACTTGAAGAATTGTTGAAATTTTTAAATAATAATTTCTTTGAAAAAAATTATTTAATGTAAACAATTCTATAAAGAATCGAAACACAAATCATAACGTTCAAACGTTAACGCAATAAAAATGTTAATAGTTGTTGTTATTGCAAAGATGTATCTTAAAAAAAATGTATTTTTAAGATTATATAGTAGTAAACGTATTTTTAAGTTTAAATGCATTTTTTATGTTTGTAGGAATCGTATTCACGAATCATTCCTTGATCGGTGTACTATATTCGTCAGTGAGGACAGCAGAAGAAAGGTAGCTTTAAAATTGGTCTTTTTAGTTGGATAAAATCATAAAGATCGGCGATCACGAATGTAATGGCATTCCCCGCTGAGCATTCCTCGTCGTAATCTGTGGGAAGCTGAGGTCCTGACCCCACTATGAAGGAACGTGATCCTGCGAGTGCAAGGCCGTTGTAATTCACGAGATCTCCACGCAAGAGCACGGCATACGAAATTCTTGATAAATTCGTGATGAAAATACTTGAGATTTTTTTCTCGAATTTATCGTCATCAAATTAGCGAAAAAAATCACGTTATTTAATTATAAAAATCCATGCAAATTGGAATCAGTATTAATTACAAAAATTAGTTAGGAAATGCCTTTGCGATATTCAAATATAATAGCATTAAAGTGCAAAGACGCAATTTTTATAATCTCTGTAATTAATTCGCCTTAATAGAAGATTGCTACTCCGAACGATAAACGCTGCAGAATAATTTTACGAAGATTCTAAATTTTGCCTCGGATAAAATCGTCGGTGCCTATCAGGCAGCGTGGCGGCAATGGCATCGTTAATTGCTTAATTCATTTCACGTTTCATGTAACGTTATCAAACTCTCATTTCTAATTACCAAAATCTGATATAATTCTAATTAGAGTTCGCGTTAATTAGGCACAAGATTCATTCTGCATAAATTAAAAAATCTCAGCGCAATTTATATTCCAGTGATTTTCGATTTTTCAAAAATCATTGGAAAAATAATAACATCAAGATTAATACGTAACAAAAAAGAACTTATAAATTGGAATAAATTGAGAACCGCTGGAGCATTTGGAATGCCCTAATTGAAAATCGGTCAAAAACTGACCACCTCTATCTTTACTCGGCAATTCAACCGATGGCTTCATTAATTGCGACACGGACCTCCAAGCTGTGGCGGCATATTTGATGACTTTGTGACCACCCCATTCAAAATGATTCCCTTAATGAAAACACGATCATACGCGATAAAAGATGACCACCCTTGATTATTCATGGGAGGCTGTGCGCTACGAGAGCGACTCAATAACAGTGATTTATTTCCATAGTAGAGTTAAAAAGATGAATAATTATCCATTTTAATTATTACACATTCAGCTGATTATATCTAATGAAAGCATCTATTTTCAATTCTATTTGTGGCTACAGAATTCAATTTTATTTTCAATGCATCCGAGTAAATTATAGAGAGACAGTTGTATTGATTTAGTACAAAATTTTCTCCCACGTTCAAATTTTAGTTCGATAACTCACGACCTTATAATTATGACTGATACCGGTGATTTTCAGGTAAAGTATTAGTTACGAGAATGTTTTTTTCAACTAAGACAGTCTCATCCATACTAATTGATTCACTATCATTCAATTTAATCGAACAGAAAAAACATAATTAGCTTCTAAGTCTTATATATTGTTTTCCTTTTTAATAATTATGTTATGATAGAAAGCATGATTCAGTAGCATTTGCATTCGATGTCTACGATTTCTATGATTGTAATAATGAAATTAATAATGTATTAGTAATATGAAATATATATGTATTTGTAAATTTTTCCTTAAAAACTAGCGAACTCGCAAAGCGCCAAAGATTTTGTTGTCTACAATGAATTAACGTATGTCTCTAATAATATTCAAATCATTATTGTTAGAATTAATTATTATAGTTTTATTTGCTAATTGCTAATTAAATGTACTTGCATTTCTCCAGTATTTTAATATCTAATTAAAATCTTTTAATATATGTAACTTATTTAAGTTATAGGTAAATATTAAATTATATTAAGGTAAATATTAAAAAAATATAATAAAACTGTACAGATATGTATGTTACGCACATATATATACATAACTGTAAAATATATAAGTTATTTAACTTTAATTTATCGTTTTCTTAACTTTATCCGAATTATTATTTTAAATATTTTAAAAATATACTTTCTTATTGTTTGTGATTTTAAATATGTGATTATGGCACCGTAAAAGATTGATGTTCTCAGATATCGTAAATGCACGTTGATCTTTCCTTACAATGTGGGTAATGCATATCATGAAACTTCATATCGAAACGCGTTTTACGTGCATACACCTGCTGCCGCAGTTTTAGGTCAAAAAATTCGGCGCCTGCGGATTTATACATAAAAAAAAACTTCAGAACGTCATATATTTTTAACTCTCAATGACTTAAGTGATTTTAGTGTCAAGTTATCGATTATTATTATTATATTATGATATATGTAACATATTTTCTTATTTAATTGTTAAATTTATTAGGAGAATATATGATTATTTTTTTCAATGTTTTATAGGTTAAAGAGAAATGGAAAGAGAACTCAGGTTTTAATTTCGCCGAAATAAAAAAAGAACTAAAAATCTAGGTATGTATGGGCAGACCGTGAGAACCTCTATGGCATGTAAGTAAGCAACGCTCTTCGTGTGGTCCACATTGTCCGCGGTCAAATTACATGGAGAGCGGGGTGCTTCTAATGGCAGTTCTCGTTCCTCGAGAGAATCTGGAGAACGAAGATGGAGCACTCGCTATAAGCGAAGAAGAGACGAGATGAAGGGAATTCATTGGCAGAGAGATAGGGAGAAAGAAGTTGCGTCGTAGAGGAGAAGAAAGAATAAAGCAAGGAGAGAAAGAGGAACGATTCTCCGTGATGAAGAAGGAGCGAGAGACTCAATTCGATGTGCTTCTTTGATCCTTGAGAGCGAGACGACAGGGCGGGAGACAGAGCCGCTCATATTCCGACATCACTTTAGCTTCGCTTCGATCCTACTGCCACGCGACGGCCGTGAAGTGAACGGAACACCTGCTCGCTTCGTTGACATGCAAAGAAAATTTTTGAAGCGACGAGGATAACACATTCGACAATGAAACGTCGTTCATATGTTAGAATCTCGAGATACATATAAACGATAAGTTTCACCAAGATGTACAATATGTATGTTCAATCAATGTAAAAAGCAATTTAATTCTTTCAATCTTTTTGCTTTCGCAAGCATTATCGTTTTGATATATGTCGAATAATTAACCTTGCTGATCTGTTCAAATTTATTATATGATCATATCGTTTGGGTTATATAATTTTAGAAAGCTTTGAAAAATATATAATTTTTATAAAAAAAGATCTTACAATTATATTTTGAGTCAAACATATCCAGACTAGTAAGATTGAGGAATATTTTTGTCATTAGAGAAATTATTTATAGAAGAAAGAAATGAAAGTTGATTTTTAATCACAATTGTAATCTAGGATCTTGAATAGTGATACAAAATTCATCATAGAAGGAACAGGATAAGGTATTATACGTGTACTCGCGGATTCTCGATACAAGAAAATCATATCTTCCGAATGTTCGAATTCCCCTCCCAACACATGACCCATGTCTCGGCAGGCAAATTGGTTCCGCCTGAAAGGCACCATGGATATTTTTCTCGGTATCATATTGCACGATACACTCGTCTTGATCGTACGCCGTGAAGTACCGGGCGATCATTTCGATCCGCGGAATCACGGATGTTAGCTCGTTCCACACGGTTTCGACATCGAGGAAGTTGGCTCGATCTACGTTGGCTGGTTGGTTGGCAGTTGACTCCGAAGAAACATCGCAAAACATCCCGTCTGATAATAACCGTTGCACCGGTTGCTATCCAGTCATTACCAGCGAGCTTTTGGTTCGGCGCATCAACCTAATATGTTTTTCAGGGTGGTCTGTTTAAACTTGCAATGTTGCACCGCACAAATATTCAATTCACACTATCCGATTCCTGGAAGCTTATTTATATAATTCTCTGTTGGAAATATTTTATTCTAAATTTCAGAGAAGTAAATTTAGTAGTTATGAAAAAAATATGGCGATAGTTTTTTCTATGTAGTTGTTATATAATTTGGATTGCGTATAATGGATTTTATATAAATTACTAAAATTCTTTCCTTTGATTTTTATTTATCGTACATATCTTTATTATTTTTAATATTATACGATTAATATAATGTTAAAGATAATGAAGAGAAAGAGAGAAATATTCTTTGTACATGTTCAAACATTAGTTGTCAGATGTAATATGTGAGAAACTTTACAAGAAAATTGTTATTAAGCGAACGTGACATCATTATAATTTATTAAACGCGACTTCTGATTGATGCAATATTAGATCTGGTCTTGTCGATCTTGATGAATTAACGGCTTTATGTTACTACAAAAATGCTTGAAAAAATTTAATGTGTATGCAACAAACAACTGTAAAGATTTATTATCCAATCGATTATAAATGTTTTGATTAATATTACGAATGTTTTGATTAATTTTTACGAAAAACATAATTACATGTCGGGTTTACATAAATAAATTTTGTAAATTATTAGGTTGTCGCGCGCGTTGTATAATTAAGAGAAACCAATAAATATTCTGTAAAAACTCTGTATAATACGATATGCTGAAATTATTAAGTGATATGGAAATAATATCATTTCGCTAATATATTAAGAGAATATAAAAAATGTTAAACAGTTCTTATATTCATCACAAAAGGATAGATATTATAAAATCTCAAAATAACATATGACATTGTACATTACAATTATCGTGAATTGCGCGTTATAGCGAATTTCACAAAGGCTGGTAACAAAATCTATTTATTTGTTAATTAATATATTTGTGCTTATTATTTTAATTTAAACAAGCTACATTTTGCGTCATTAAAAATTTTATTAAATTACTGGCTCCTTAGGAGACACACAGCTCTTCTTAAGGTACACGGAAAGCGTCAGAAATCTTACGGTAAATTATCTAAATTGCTTGATATCTCGCTGAAAAGCGTTTACGGCGCGCGTTCCGTTGACATATCTCGAGTAATCAACAGAATGTAGATGCTGTTCCATGTATCAGAACAAATCAGCTATTTAATTAAAATCGTGATGGCACGGAGGGCTTTTTGCGCGGCATTAAAACGTGTATTTACGTCGTTATCGCGTTTACATTAGGTTGACATTGCACATGCAGTACATCATGGCGCGATACTCGCGAGGTGCTTTTAAACCGGATGGCCGACGGTGTTTCTCGGCCATATCATCGTGATGCTTGGCGTGTATCGTTTTTCAAGGTGAACTCGTTTACCCGGATATGCGACGGCGTGTTGTGTGCCTCTTCGCGAATCTCGTCATCGATCGTATCCACGCTCTCCCACCCTCACTCGCGCGCGCGCTTTTAATAGGTCGCATTAATTTTGTAATTAAATCGTTGCGGATAATAACAGAGCATGATCGTGGGCGCCTCGATCGACCGACAGTTCCACATCATGACGAGATTATTAAGGACCAATTACAGCGCGTTTTATCGGCGGATAGACCACATCGCGGATTCACTCGGGCACCGACAACCGCCCTCTACTTACGCTGACAGTGATTTATGGTAAAGCTTGCCTACCTGGATTGCTTATTTATTGGAGAAATTAACCATGGACTTGTATGTCACGAAGAAGCGCTCTCTTGCTTTCGCAAGAGCGGATGTTGCGCAAAAAGAACTCCATCAACTGTAGATGAGGTTGCGGAAGAGAATGGAAGAAAAATTTGAGAAAATCCATTTTCTCAAGAAGCGATAAACAAGAACGAGAGTTATGGAGAACGATTTTACGATGCACACTCAGTACATTAAATGCTGCTCGAACCCATTTTATTTCTTGCCTCACAGTAATTTCGCGCTTGTACTTATATTCCCATGCTCACGGAAAATCTAGGCTGCGAGATTCAATCAATTGTGACATCTCGGGAGATGTACAAATATCCAGAGTCTCATTACCGGATTTTGCCGCATGCCGCGCTGTCCCGAAGAATTTACAATCGCTCGCTTGCAAGAGCTCGAGAGTGCTCCAATTCCCATGATTCCGCTAAATTGACGTGCGCCTCTTGTCATTAATCGTTCGCCGCGCAATCCCAATGACCCCAATTCGACGATTCTATAATAGTGTAAAATCCCTGCGGGCACTCGCGTTCTGACAGCGCCGGATAAACTTAATCGAGTGTAATCCTGCCGCGCGTGAGCAAAATGATCGACCAGCGGTCGATTGGAAGATTTCACTTTTAATTAAGTGGCCTCGAAATTGGCAATGAGGATCGAGATGTAAAATAAATTAGCAACAGTCTCTCTGGAAAACGATCGATCGTGCGCACACTTAATCGGCGTTCGAAATGGATTCCGTACCGATTATCACTTTCTTTTTATGCGCGCGGGTTGATCTGCATGCACATCAATGATTTAAACGGTCGCTGAGAATTTATGACAAATAAGGTAGCGCGAAATAAACGGGCAAGTTTTTTATTTATTTTTATATAAATATTTTTATTGCGAATTATATTCAAGGAGTAACATTTGATAAATGTTTTTTTTTTGTTCAACGATTTATACAACTTTGGAAATTAATGTCTCATACATTTTGAACACTATTCCGACGGAGAATGGAGTAGATTGCGCACAAAAGGAAGAAATCCTCTTAACAGGACAAAAAATATTCGCGGGAAACAGCTGGAGAACAACAGATATTTTCAGAAGCTTGGCTGAGCGCGGCAAGAAGAACAATTAATTTTAATTGTCCCATTCGAGCAGAGTGTAGGTACACGCCGCATGGCTAAAATGGCCGGAATACTTCTCAGTGGGTCCATTAAGAACCGCTCGTTGTAATTGCCGCGTCCACCAACGTCCGATCCCTCTTCGTGTTTTCTCTCTTCGGGGTGCTTGAAATTTAAGTACTTTGTGGCATGTCGCCTCGGCTTTGTTCACGTTCTCATTCGTCTATGTTCAGATATTAAATTTCCAAAAGTTTTATTGCGATGTTACTTTTATTAAAAAGTAGTTCAGTAAAAAGAAATTTTGTTCATATATTTAATCTGTCGCTGAAAATATGAAATTTTAATTCTTCCGTCAGCAATAGGGATCTTCGAAACAGAGGAAGTTCTTTTATTGCTCCGGATTATATAAAAATCTGGAAAAATTCTGGTCTACTTGTCAAAGCTTTAACAAGTTTTTATTATCCTATAAGTCGGATTATATTTTATTTTTTGCAGATTTAAATTTTTCTATCAATTTACAAGTAAAATATTGACAATGCTTTTAAAGACTACATTGTTATTGAAAGGAAACTAATTGAAATAATCGATAATTACGCGTACATATAATTTCTCAATTATTGAAAAAAACCTCTATTTGTAAAACATTTATTATTAGCCTTTTTTATGTAGATGTATTTATTAAATAAATTTATGAGATCTTTCTTTTAATCTGCCGTAATCATCGACAAAGACTGAATTTGTGTTCAAAACGTGACCTAACCGGTCTGCTATTCCCGAGTATAACGCGATAACGACACCAGGAAATACGCCATACCAGTTTTTCAAAATCCTCTGAAACTGATCTCCTTAGAACGTGTCGAGCCATCGTCGTGAAGTCTTAGCGGCAATTCGACGTACGAACTGTCAACAATGAAGTCTAATAGCCTCTGAACGTGTCAATATAGTATTTTGTACACAAACGTCATAGTACAATAGTGACCTGCAGCGTCGAAGAATCGGTGGAACGTAAACATGTTATTCCATCAAGACGCCTGATGTAGAATGCACCGATGAGATTATGACGCGTTTGGATAGGATCCGTCTATAGGTGTTAGATGGAACGGTTCAATGACGCGAAATCTGACTCCGATGACGAGAAAAATTGTTATTATGGCTTTATTAATCAAAAGAGGAAAGGACAGATGTCAATGTTTGCCCTTATCCTTTGAGTCATTCATTTAGCAGATTTCCTTCACGTCGTATTATTATAATATCAGCGAAGATACTTTTAGGAGAAATAGGTTTACTTTATCTGTCGAGTAAAAAACTGTTTTAAATTTTATGATGTGACATTGAAATGGATAGCTTCATAAAAAGAATCCCAACCACAGTCTTAACATGAAATGTGATATTCGTAAAACCTACGCATAAAAAATATTTCTTGAATCCAAACACTCTTTTATATCGTATATTCTCGACAGATCGAGAAAGAGATTATTGATTCCATAGAAGCAGCGCTTGTCAGGCATAATTTAAAATCGCTTACTGCGGAATTAAAAAGCATGAGTAATACTATAAAAAATTTTAATATTCTAACAATCAGCTTAAGCATTCTAATTATTTTGATAGTTCAACAGAATTATTTTCAAATTTGTTTTCAAATCTCTCTATAGCTAAATTTATAAATACTTAAACAAAACTGATCTTTCCATATTGACATTGTAATCCTTGAAAGATAAACGCAAAAAGATAATCGATCGGAAATACTGACAAAGACGAATGATTATGATGAAATTGTACAAGGCAGGTGTTTTCTTATAAATAACATCTCTCTATTATGACATTCCACATTCGTCTCATTGCATCCGTCATCCGCGACACGTTAGAATCACGCGGTTAAAATCTTTATGCTACATGCAACTTGAATTCAGATAACAAGAA
Organism: Atta colombica; assembly: GCF_001594045.1. NCBI lineage: Eukaryota > Metazoa > Arthropoda > Insecta > Hymenoptera > Formicidae > Atta > Atta colombica. The sequence goes on from NW_017259459.1 coordinate 1,481,182, forward strand.
GTATTTTAATGGCGTCGCTACGGCGTCGACGTTTTACAATAGTTCTCATTAACGTGACTAACGACTTATTAAAATGCGCCGAATAGCACGAGACGCGATTGAATTATGATGAGTCAGGGATTGATCCGCAGCCGGAAGCGAGGATACAACTGGCGCATAAAAATTTTTTTTCGGGTACGGAAGCTTTCTACTCATATTCGAATTATGCTATTAATGGTGACACGAGAGGCGTATCTATTTTTTGGGGTGTGAAGAACCATGTTGAAGGCACTTAAGCAGAACAAGTTATGTCAAAATGATGTTAAAATGAATCGTAATTGATCGAAAAGTGACTTTTAGTGATCATTTTGGAGTTATTTTGAGTCAATTTGATGTCATGGCTTGAGCACATTTATTTCTAGCTGTATAACGAATTTTATAACGTTTCAAATAATTTTAATGCATAATTAATAAGGTAAATGTTGAATTCGGAAATACTGAAACCAAATATTGATTTAGTCAGTTTAAATAACATTATCATCGAAAATAATTAAAAATACAATATGAATATTAATATAACTTTTTATGGATAAAATAATTAAACGCACGTTCAAAATTATTGTACTAACAGTATATTTTTATATATAATGTATGTTTCCGTTGTAACAGTAAAATAGGAAAAGACGAGTAATAAGACATCTACAAGAATCCTGTTTCTCTTAAGATGTTATCGTTGTTTACGGTAGACCATAGATAACATGATTGGTCAGTCGATAACGCGGGAAGGTGTTCATAGTTTACCGGCATTATCTGAATTGTATATGTGTCACTCTGTACGTACCCCCTGCGGTATGCAACCCCTAAGAGCGATGAATCTTAATGAGCAACGCCCCCAAATTATTCCACGTGCCGGCCATAATTTTAGAGTTAGGAATGTGAAGCTGCCCGTCTAGAGAGGCGCATGTGGAAGTATATGAGAGAGAAAAGGTGAGAATAAAAATTTTAATTGGTATGTCGATTTGCATAATTGGTGCGAGCCTTGATGAGACGTCGCTGGTGTCTACCGTCACTCAACGTGACATGGTATAATTGCCATAAAGCAGTAACCCTGTGTGGCTGGATAGGGGATGGATAATTGTATCGTTACATAGTTTCCTCGATTGTTCACTGCACTATGATCACAAAATGATTTGTCATTGCGATATATAGATATATACATAGAAAGCACGGTTTTATTGACGTATCTAAAAATTTAACTAGATGTAAATTTAAAACTAATTTTATTGAACTATAAAATAGTTAAAATAATTATATAGAATGCTCAAACTTGTTGCTAGAATATTAATTTTTTTTTTGCAGCATTGCTCATCATGCTTTTTAGTTTCTATATATAATTACTCTGATGGTCCAACAAAGATATTTTCAGATTTATATTTAAATTTTTTTATATTTTGATAAAATCGTTCTTCACATGTATATATATATATGTTTACATGTTAATAAAAAAAATATACTTTTAATTTTGCAGTTAACAATTTTAAATTGTGATCGTTGGTTTAAGGAATCAGTAATATGACGGCTCCTCGATCTGTCATCAGTGCGAGAATATACAATATAAAATAAAAAATTTGGGAGTTATTTTTCTACACTCAGGTACGAATATCACGTTTCATGTTGGGACTCGCGGTTGGGATTCCTGCAAAATTTATCGCGGCACGTGGTCGGGGTGCGGGCGGGATATTTCCGTGAACACACGGCTGGCATGCTGCGAGAAACGCAGAAACGACGTTTACCTCCCTTCGCTATTATATGCAGTGACGCTTTCACGTGTCTCGCGAGCAGAACGAAGTCGAAGCGGGAGGTCCGTGTCAAGAATGGACACGCGTGTGCACTCGCCTCGGCGTGGCGCGAGATAGTAAAACAAACGTATTCGGAAAGCAGGCAATTTCTCATCGTCCACAAAGGAAGAGTCGACTGTCCAGACAATAGAGGTACAGACGCGAGGCTAGTTTACACGTAGATAATTCACCGTGTAGATAGCCATCTACTATTCCCGATTAAGCAAGGTGACAAAGAAAGAAAATATTCTCATATAAAACGCGATTATACTATCATTTGCTAAGTAGTGTTAAGTTTGATAACTTCAAATGTATCTGTAACAATATTTAAACATCTCTGACAGATGACATTTCATATCGGAAAAAATTTATGTTTTTACCATGATTTTTGTTCGATATTTCAGAAAGACGTCATGTCATGTTAATAATAAATATATATTATGACGTTTTAATTAAGTATTTTAATTTCTTAAATATTTTCTTGAAGGAGAAATATTATACACTATTCACGTACACGTATCTGTCAATCTCCTTCGCTATGTTCTACAAGATACGATTGCTTGTCGTATTATTATTTCAAGTAGTAACACGAAATAGCCAGAGTTCCTGCTGTGTCCTAACAAGTTCTTCTCGAAATCTCGACGTTTTATGATTTAAAAATCACCAAGCAGGTAGATTGAAATTCAAATCTGCTTGTATTTTATTGAATGCATATATTATAATGAAACGAAGAAAGAAAGAACAATTATATTCATTCAAAAATATATGAATGTTTTAAGAACTGAATCAAAGAATATATGATTATCTAATTGAATAAACTATAATATCGTTAGTCTACTTATTTCATTGCATCGTTTGAATCGTTCCTTAAACTATAATATTTTAATTGACGTATCATTTTCTAGGTGAAAGGTTTCATTCATGATATACAGCATTGTAAGTGAACGGATTACATGTCACGTACTGGTCGATCGATTCCAATAGCGTGGCTTTAAATCTTCGTTTTGCAATCCGAATCTTTCACCGATTCGACCATCTGCACGGTCCTCTTATTACGCGGCTCTACATGCATCAGGAAGAATTACAACAATTAACACATATTGATTGCATTTCATCAGTTGAAAGGGGCGTACTCTTTTCCGAATTAATGCCGGGATCTTAACTTACTTCAGACATATCCTTTTGCGTCAGAGCAATTGTTGGCAATTTATATAAAACATTCTCAAAATCAAGATTTAATTCATGCCAGTTTAATTTCGTTCAACATTTTTATAATTTAAGTGTCCAAATAAAATTTACTAACTCCTTCTCTAAATTACTATGGCAATTTAAGGGATGTTATTCCATAAATTGGTCCAATCGTAACTATAATTGCTCATCTCTTCATATATATTTTTTTCTTAATTAAAAATTCTTATGTTTTGGGCGTGAATCGTTTAAAATTATGTAACAAAAATTAAAATATATGTTTCGGGTGGCATCGATAAATTGTTTCGATATGTTCAATGCTTCATTGATCTTCATTTGGAAACTCCCTTAACTGACTTTGCAATTTACTAATTGCTGTTCTTAATTAAGATCCAAACATCGCTTTAGAGTACAACTACCAAGATTAATTGCGAAAAATCGAAGCGATTTTTATACTTAAATAATTAGATCGCTATCTTAATAATTTTTACATTTATCGTTGTCAAAGATTTATGGAAGACTAAGAGGTACATAAAAAATGGTGAAAACCGACTGATACGTATTAATGAAATAAATTTATCATTGACGTTTACCCAACGTTTACCATAGGCTCAATGTTTTTGTCAAATTACATGGCTCGTATTATTCCGAGCATCACGTCATCTTCCCAGTGCACCTGGCCAATTAAATGCGTGGTCCACTCCGCCCTGCTCGCATTGTAATCGGGGCGATGTCGGGTAGAAATTGAACGGGGAGCACACACGGCATTTTCGATAACGTCCGGACATTACTCAGCCCGAAGCAAGTTTATGGGTGACGGTTCTTGTTGAACGCGCTTCTCCTCGCGGCCGCTCGCGCGAATCGATCGATCGCTTTCAAGAGTATATAAGCCGTCGCGATAGCGGCTTAAAAGCACATTAAATAATCTTAAATTTAATTAACAGACACCCAGCAAGTCACCCAAATAATTGCCGTGTTTGCGGAGTTTCCAAATAATTATGCAATCCATTCTTGTTTCTCTTTCACACAAGTTTGCGGCCACCCGCGATGCAATGGTTGCATCTACTGTCCATAAATTCATGTTTTTGTGTAACGTATAATATATGAACACTCAATAACGTGAAGTGCTCCCAATAATCTCAGATCGCATTCTGAAATTCGGATACGCACAAATATCAAAAATTCGGCGACCACATATCAGGATCGTGCTCCTCTAAGGATGTGTCCGCTAACTTAAGCAATAAAAGTGTAAACACGCGCATTGGAATTCATCAGTTTGGAGCACAAACGATTAGGGAACGATTAGGTTCATCGTGTAAATGACGCGGGAACACCCGCGTGACGGAATATTTGGGAAAGTAGAATCTATTTCGAGAATAAGAATAAATAAAGGTGATTTTTCTGAATATTCTTCTTCATTCAATTACTGTCACTAATCCTATCCAAATAAACTTTCGGGAAGCATCTGAGACTTGGAGAACATCAATTTAATAATAGTAGTCGATATTTAAAAATAGAAATTCTATAAACTAGGATAACAAATTAATTTAATGAAGAGAATGAAGAAGAGGTTTTCTTGTCATGTATAAAGAAATTTAGAACAATTTATAATGATTGTGAAACATTTGGAATTGGATTGGGAAGACAGAAAAATTCAACTATCTAGTTTGATTAAAAGCTAACAGCGAGATTCCCCGTCAGCGATGTTGCCTTGTTCTTTGGATGCATAACGATGCTAGACTTATGCCCCGGCGGGATCTTCGAACGAACATACGTTCCGTTAATTTCGTGTGTAGACTGGGACGGGTAGGCCGTTTCCGGCCCTTCGGGAACGAGAAGGTGCGTGCTTCGCACGCTTATATCGTACAGTCTACTCGCGCCGAAGATAGCGCTAATGGTGCTCGCTGAGTTACGCGCTTCCATCGGCCGCTGGTTAACCAGTCGGTCAGTTATCCCGCTGTCAACCCGCTTCGCTTGGAGAACCCACCTGCTGCGAGTAACCTGCGGCACATACACTCCTAAATCCCAAAAATGGCGGCCACGAGTCGCAAAGGAGAGCCCTCATGTTTTCGAATAGCATAATGCCTTTCCTTCGAGGAAGACGACTCTAATTCCCAGACAGATCGTATTGCGTGCAATCGCATAATGAATAATATCTGCTTTGCGTAACCGAAATGTGTTTGCGATGTAATCCGAAAGAGAGAAACTATCTGCGGTTAATCCGCGATATTTACTCAGAGACGCAATACGCGCAAAGAAACTCTCTCCAACTGAAAACAAACGACCCTCTTACGGTTTAATCTCGTTGTTGCGATTTACGCGTATGCTGAAATTAATTGCGCATAAAGCGCATGGTAATCGAGAGAGAGAGAGAGAGAGAGAGAGAGAGAGAGAGATTCGAACGATAGCTATAATACTGCGATATAGTCGTTTAATTATCTTTTACGAGTTGTCTTGGAAGGAATTTGGTTAATTAAAAAGAGATCATGCAAACGAATGGTCAAAAATTTAAATTTTCGATCAAATAATTTGAATATACCTAGTCGAGTTTACCGTTTAACTTTTTCATGTATGGTAATCTGGTTGAAACCGAAACAATAGAATCGACAATGCGATCGAAGGAGGGTCCTATGCGATCGTATAAATACGTGAAAAAAATCGGATAGTTACGAATAATTTTCATAAATCTCAGATGGATCGTAAATATTGACTGTCGAGCAGCGGCAATTGATTCGTTCCCGCATGATCTCAATTTATTAGATTATTATTGCGGGTAAGAAAGAATCTTCCGAATAAAAAGTTTCTTTACTAGAATATAAACGTTGCTATACCGACAACGTTACGTACTCATATTTTTATATATTTATAACATTGTCTTATTATTTTTTTGCGTTTTAAAATTCGAAGTTATCGTACGAATGTACAAAAAGTTTTGTACTTTACACTTTAATAGCATAATGTTTGAACAACTATTTGCTTTTGATTACTTTAATCTGTAAATTATAATTTATTGTACAATTTTATTTTATCAATTTAATTTAATGATTCACTTACTTCTTGATATCTTCAATTAAAGTTCACATCTATTGATTTATTTTATTTCCTTTATTTCATTAATTACTTATCGACTGTTAACAAATGTTAATGATCACTTCGGAGATTTTAATTCTTTATCATGCAAAGGTGATTTTTAGTTATCTTTAGTTAATTATGCGCGTGTTGGAGTCGCCCACGCAATTCAGCATCGTTAGCGAAGAAAGCAGATAACTGAGATCATTGCACGTAGAACTTGGTAGTGGTATTTTGTTCTCTGGAGTAGAGAATTCTCGTGTTTCGTTAATTGGTTAAATTCAGCTATGTTGGAAGTTTCTACGACTCATTTTGTATGTTACTTGCATTTTTATACATTCGCAACATCATCTTGTTATCTCTTCGTGCTTTAAAATTCACAGTTATCGTGTAATAAATGCACAAAAGTTTTATACTTTAAACATCACCTACAAAATAAGATATATATTCTTTAGATTTCTTTAGCCTATTAGCTTATTAAAATAAAACTGTATACTGATTCTGCTGAGTCAAGGAAATATAAAACTTAATTATTGAAACATAATAAAAATAAAACTTAGAAATAATATTTTTAGTAGAGTAAAAGCTTTTTAATCTAAAGCTTTTTATCTAAAAAGATATCTTTATTACAAGAATTATTTTTGGAATTTTGAAAAGCATGTATTTTGAAAGCAGCTCGTACTCGAATCTCTTTGACAATATTTAAACAGAATATACTTCACAAACGATCCGAGGAAAAATATGTCAGGTAAATTTTAAAAGTACTTTTAAGAGGGGGAGAGGGACAAGTAGTTTATCCATGAAATATGTTTCGACTTCTATAAGAGTGGAATTCCTTCTCGCGGTTATTGGGGATCGCGATAGTGTGAGTTGGCTGTGAGCCAGCTTGATGCATTTCGACGCAACCGAGTTATATTTATTGCAGCCGTCGCTTTCTATGCAGACATGCATATCGTGAGGAAAATTACTATCTCGCAATTCACGCGATTCGGGATCGATCGTTTTTATCATTCTCGAAACGGAACTGATGACTAGCATATTGATATCGTAATTTTATTATCCGTTAAACATTGTTGTGCAGATCAGTTACAGAATTAATATATTGTAAAATATATATCTACACGATTTCGTTATTTAGAAATTGTATGATTTAGATTTTTATGTAGATAACGATTAATTATATATGATATTAAAGATATAATTAAATTATATATGATAACTTTAATCAATTGATGTTAAATTAATTTTATTGAAAAAAATATAGAGAATATATACGTACAAAAAATTTTTCATGTTAATAATTTTTTATAATAATAAATTTAATATTTTTTTTACTTATTTGTGAATATTTTTTTTACTTATTTGTGAAGATATGCATATATTTATTAAATATAATGAATATAATAAAAAATAATAAACGTAATAAATGCTTTTGAAAAATATTCAAAGAAAACGCAAGCTGGAATACCTTTCAGATGGAGGAATTCTACTTGCCGTATTGTACTTGCAAAAATATATCTGTTATACGTTTTTCTTTGTGCCGATTATTCTCGCGTATCTTCGGCCCTTTAAGGTCTTGTATCGAAAGCGGTCTTCCATTCATACAGATGGAACCGAGGCGGTTCGTACCGCGAGTTGTCAAATTAACTGCCGACTTGACGAGGGACAAAATGGCGGGAGAAGCGTAATGAGGTGGCAGCCTGAGGGTGGATTTTAATCAAGAATCGATACATAACGTCGATTCTTAGCTTTGCTACCGCGGACAACAACAAAAACCATCCGGCTTAATAAGTTCGCGTCTATTCGGGCCTCGCCTCGGGTAGCTGCGCGGTCAATTATCAGGCTGCATGAGGCATCATTAGATAACGAGTCGGCAGATGCACTGCTCGCCGGCGCCATGGCCGACATTGCGATTCGTTCTTTATGATCTTAAAATAGACATTTGCTTATAGGCTACTGCCGGATAATTTTCTCATCGGGTTGAACTCAATCTTGTCAATCAGTCTTGGACGTGACGAGAATTGCAATCTGAATTCGGTCTTTGCACAATTTGTTCATATCATAAGATAACAAGTCAAGTTTATTGAATAATCTTTCGTATCTGAAGCTTGTAAGTCCGCAATAGTGTATAAGCAAGTATTAATAGTGGACAATCACTTTCACGCGACGTTTTTCAGCGGCGACAACCAGCAATTACGCATCTCACCAAGTTAAACGCTTTCAGGCTTTCTTTTTATGCATTCGTGACCAGATGTATGATTAATTAACGAGTATATAAAGTGTGACAGACTATGATTAGGTTCGGATGAATGACATCCAAAAAATCTCTCATTGTCCTCGAGTTACATAAAACCGATTAATATTTTTAAAATGCATTTACATAATTTTAATTTATTTGATATAGTTTATAACTACTAAACTAAAATTGACGGTAATAAATATGAATATTTAATGAATTTTTTTTAATGAAGACACGTAATTGAGAAATAATCTCATATTCATAGACATCTAATAAATTCAATAGCAATTTAACTTGCATTTCTCTCAACATAAATAAAAAAGATTCAAACGAGAAACACTCAAATGGTGTATACACTTCATGCTTTTCTTAAAACATCTCGCAAGATCTTTCCATCGTGCTGCCACGTAAAAAAAGGAAATAACTTTTGAGACATTACATTCTCTTATAGAAATGTTATTCTCCTCTTTAGTTTTTAAAACTTTTTAGGAATAATTGTAATATGAATCTACAAAAAATGTCAGCAAAGCAAATCGGCGCACGAGGCAATACATTGGGGAAGATCGATGAACGAGGCATCTACACCTGGAGGATCACCGCACCGTATAAAGAGGGACTCGTTACAATCCGTACTCAAATTATCATTCCGTCGTGATACGAGCTTATTATGTGCCACGCATGTAATGGTATCTCTGGCGATTACTGCGTCAAATGTGGCTTTGTTGGGTGATTAATGCCCTCCTCGTGGCTGACACCTCATGGAGTTTAATTGCACCTTATTTCGCATGAATATGGATGCTTGCCTCCCGGGCCACATTGCCGCAGAAGCAACGGCAGCAACCGGAGGTGGAAATACGAAGAGGGAGGAGGAGGAGACGAGAGAAGGCGAGAGAGTGGACCACTCGAGAGAACGGGAGACGGTGAGAGTAGGATGAAAAATGCAATTACGATTTTGAAAAATGGGCCAAGCTTCCTTCCAGAGAAAACAAGTATGGACGACCGGTTTTAGAGAGGCGTTCTTGGGTTCCTAGATTAGATCGGTTGTCGATCGATAATTGGGACGCAATGTTTCTTTATAACGACATTGAATTCTGTTTTCTGGGGGGAAACTGTTTGTTTCTTACCGGAAATTACACATCCCTTTGTAGCTCTTTTTGTTCTCTTCTAATTTACTTGGTAAAAAAAACGTTGGAAAAAATTTTGAAAACGATATATCTCATAAATGGAGAACGCATGAGGCTATTCTAGCGACGTGAGACAAATTTATCGATAAAAGAATCTACGACACGGCGAAACTTCAAAGCTCAGATTGATATAGGATTAGATATAATCATAGGTTTTTATTTATATCTCCTTTTTTTCCATAATTGGATCTTATCTCACATCTCTGACGCGATAGTCGATCACGGCTACCGTGCGTTCCCTTATAATTGGCCGTAGCGCATAGATTTTCGATGGAGCGACACCTGCGACACCCGCAGGGACGAATCATTAATCTACTGTAACGCTTACATTTGTAGGAGAATAATATTTTAATATTTAATATAATTTTGGCGTTCAAATTAATAATGCAATATTATATATTTATTTTTAAATTCTAAATCTTTGTGTGAAAATCTTTACACGCCGAAAATATTACTGGAAAAGTAAAATTTTTACATTTTTTTTCATTTTTTGTTGGAAATTTTTTATTTTTATGAATGTTTTGGCTGTACAATATCAGTTAGAAAAGTATTAATATTAACTAATATCAGTTAAAAGTTTTTGTTATAAATACGTTTTAAAATAATAAATAATTTAGCTTGTTATACAACGAAATGATCATATGTTGCTGCAGCTTTAGACAAAAAACTTTTAAACGAGTAAGTGGACCCATATAAACTTTTGCATAAATATTTATTAAAGTTTTATTAACATATATAAAAAAATTGATTTAATTCGTATCGCTACGTCCTTATTATTAAATTTACATTTATTACGTTAATTACATTTATTATTAAATTAAACGCGATTTTACATAAAAATTAAGACAAACGAAAAAATTAATATTTAAATCAATAAGAAAATGTGAGTGATTCAAAAAAGCTTAAATTTTATACAGATACTCAGACGTAATAATGGCAAAATCTGTGAAATTGTTATATTTTGGTAATGCTTCGAGACATGATATATACATCCTTAATTTAAGGATTAGTAATAAACGAGCATTAATTATCTCGATGGATTGTGATTCGTAAACAATCGAATCCATTTAACACCTATAGTCAAGCAATTCACCCCTCAATCTGTGGCCCATCTTTCAGTCAATGAAAAGTATAAAATTCTGTGCGCCGTAACCATCGATAAAAACCTAATTACAAACTGCACCAATCCATAAAATGATCTAATAACAGCCCTACAGTCAAGAATCGGCCGAATATTACCAGGAATCATCAAGGAGATCGCATGAATTCTCCGCATAGCAGTATGGAATTTTACTCGTGTTACTTTTATCCGAAATGAAACGGTGTTTAATGATTTCAATTATGATACTGCTCTAATTTGCGCTTGAGTCCTGTATATTGCCAGCCGTGCAAGCAATGCATATTAATCGTATATTATCGTATATAATTTCACAGATGTCTTCATGAATTATTGACCGAAATACAAATGTTTTTAGGAAATTTCATTGTGTATTTAATAAATCAGCACACCTGCGATGTATTTAAGGATATACGATCGATCTTGCGGAAGTAAGTGGTGAGAAAGATACGCTATTATTCTATATTGATAATACCAACCTAATATATGAAAATCTTTTAATAATAAGAAAGGCTAATTTATGATTTATTAAAATTAAATGATAACATTGATTGCTAATTTTTAATTATAAATCATAATATTAATATTCTATTATTAGAATGGAAAATGCAAGTAATTTTATGTTCAATGATTATCGATAACTTGATAACGTTGCATTCTGAAATTGAGGTTGACATTTCTAATCGAGTGGATACTAGTAATTGATTAGTGCTACTAATAATTGACTAATAGTTGAGGTTAAAATATTATTTTTATATACGTGTTTTACAATTAAAAATATAACAATAAGTTATAAGCAAATATGTATATTCAATTATCATAAATGTGTCACAGGATGAAACAAGCTGCAATCTGATGTAATGTCAGAAATCAACAGCATTACCAAATTTTCCGCGTATATTTCTTTAGATGCTCAAATAGGTATGGTTTCATCAGCTTTTTGCTTGTATACAAATAAATTGAGTGAATAGAGTTAAAATTCTTGCAAGGATGTAAAAAAAGGTTCTAACTATTTATATATTTTTAATGTGAATCGAAGCATTTTAAAAGTAAGTAATTATATACAATATATGTAATATATCAATCATTCAATGCATATGTCATATGACACTATGCATAAAACTCTAACTTTAGCTCTTTCTTTTTTAAAAATTACACGGTCAATCGATTTGAAATTTTAATATAATATTAATTTCGTTTTAAATAATATTCTGTGTAATTTTTAAATAGATCGAAGCATTTTGATTTTTCGATCATACCTCTTTAACTGGAAAAAGGAATCATATGTGTTTATAAATGCCCTGCCCAATTTTATTTCGTTACCTTTATAAAATATAACTTGGAGGCACATTGCTTTACCCTGATAAACAAATGAGCCTCATTAAAAGTATACATTATTGGATCGTTTGTGAAAACAGCGTCTCACCAATATTCTCGCAGGCGGCGCTTGATTTTTTCAATTAACTTTGCGTGCTGAGAAAAATATGCGAACAAGATGCGAATAACGCGGTATGGTCGAATCTGCGCCGCGATTTATCACGACGCGCTATGGTCGCAATCCCGAATTAGCATTTATGTTTTATGAATGTAACAACTTCGCGGATGCTTAAAGGCTGCGCGGAATTCGTGCCCGGTGCCGAACGTAATGAAAATCGTAAAAGTCGCCATGTCACGTCTTTACCGTGCCGGCGAGCGATGCTGGATATACAACGCTCCTCGAAAGAATTGTTCCAGCTGTTACGATGCGATGAGACCTCGCGATTCGAATTCGGCGGCTGTAAATATAGATTTATGAGATGGTACCACAGGGGCGAAGAGGGTGCGTATCGATTTGATGCTGTACGCACATTCCGGTTAATGGCCTTTAACGACATCCTAAATTACAGTCGTATTTCAAAATGCCCAAACAAACGATTATGAGTTGTTTCACTGCAAGTGCACCGTATGGTCATTGCAGCGTGCTTATCATTCAATGAAAATTGTATGTAATATGATTACATCTCATATTTATCCTTGTCCTCATTGTGATAAAGAAAACTCATCATTTTATGATGCGTTATGGATTTTATGAGACAATAAAATATTATTAATCTCCTTTGAAAATCGTTCGCTACAGATTATTATCGCGATTTCTTAATGATTTATCGAAACATTTTTCATCGGAAAAAGAACATAAATAAAAAGTGCTTGCTCTCTACCGAATCGAGATGATCGGATAATTGTGTGAACACGTTCACTGATACATTTTATATCTTAACTGTTTTACTCGATCTTACATGGTACAATTGGTCGAGTATAGCCTGTTGAGAGGTCAATCGAGGTGAATGCGATCGGATACTGATACCGATCAGAGAAGATATGGTATCCTGATCTTATTGCTTGAAATCGATAATTCTCATCCATCAAAGGTTTTAATGAAGCGATGTAGCCATTATAAAAAAAATTGGTTGTTTCAATTATGGTAGATAGCGTTCGACTTCTCTGGTATATATGTGTGCTGACACGCCTCCAAATAAAAGATGTAGACGCAATGTGTAAGCTACACGATGACTAAAAATAAATAGATGAGGATATAATCCAAAATACGGTATTTCAGGAAAACTTCGAGAATATTCGAAAAATTAATCGCGCGAGAAAGGCTTGAGTCTGTCGGAAATTATAGGTTGCAATTCAGGGCGAAGTGATGGCTACGTTAAATATTTATACGGCAGCGATGGATCCATGAAAATCGAAGAGAGGAGAAAAGATTCGACCGGGTCGAATCTGAAATTTGATAATGCCTTACTCAGAGCAAATGCGTATTCGCCCGGAAGCCGCGAATTATGCTGCAAGTCGGCTGATGTAGTACGTATTACCTTATATCGTGCTGCAGGTGTTTCCATGTGTGGTCTTGTGTATTTTTCGCAATAAATTGTTCAACAACATAATTCCATCGTGATTCGTGTATTGGTTCTAGTGTCTCATTATTATCATTTAATATCTTAAATCCAGACGTTTATTTTTGTATTGTGTTTCTCACAGTACGAAGAAGAGAAAATTTTATTGTGTCACAGAAATATTTAGAATTTTACGGCTATATTTCCTCATATATTTAATGACGATAATATTACTTAAATAATTGTATTGTCAAATAAACACATTTTCTGAATTAATAAATTTAACAAAATTACTTAGATTTGGTTAAAGATAATTAGCGCAATGTACGAGTTGTTTTAAAATTTAATTACCGATTTTAGATATCTAAATCTTAATGAATACTTCTGCGTAATGAGATTAAGTGTATGATGACACGAGAATAATTATACGCAACAATTTATAACTGTCAGAAACTAACACTTTCACATACAAGAAGAGGAATAACAACGTTCTGACAATAAACCTTCTAAAGACGTCCTAAACGCATGTAATTTTCAGTTCCACGAGAAGAAAGAGGATAATAGCGGTGAATTTAACATTGTAGCAGAATAAATTAGCATAATTTTATCACGAATGCGACATTTAATCCGAGATACCGCAGGACGCAGTAATTTCTACGGCGACTGTATAATTTCCTAAATGCCTGCCGGAATTAAATGTTTTGCATACCAATGCGATAGCTTCTCCTCTTTAGATTGCAGAAGTTCGACACCTCTGTAGAATTGAGTCTTCTTTTATCTTACGATGCCTTTTTAAGGTGTTGGAAGGATTCGCAATTAGGTTTTTAAATTACTTTCTTTCATAAAATTTGCATTTCATCTTTTTAAAAATATCGATCATTTAAATATAACAATAATATTTTAATCATTAAACGAGCGAATGTATTTATGTAACATCGTACTTCGTTTTATAGCAAATAATGTAATATACATAAAATATAATTATTGTAATTACTTTTAATTTTAAAATGTAGAGAGAGAGAGAGAGAGAGAGAGAGAGAGAGAGAGAGAGAGAGAGAGAGAGAAAGGATACAAATTTAAACCTTGTAACAGAATAAATTACCATATTTAAAATGCGGTTCTAATTAAACGATTATAGTAATTCTTCTATATTATGTAATTTTTAGTAATTTTTATTGTTTAGTAAATTTTTGATACATAATTTAAAAGATTTCTATTTTATTCTCATTTATATTCATGTTTTATTCTAAAATATGAAAATATTTTTAATATTAAGAACACCAGATTCGTATATCTACATCAGGGATATAATTTTAACAGCACAGCACAATCTCATTTAACTTTGCCCAAATTCAGATCTTTTTCATATCTACATTGGTAATATCCCTAAATGCTCAGTAATGTAAGTACGTGAGATCGTGGGTCAGAGTTCATGCAAGTTTCACTTGGAGTTCATACACCTCTTTCAAAGGTGAGATAAACCAATAAAACAGTACGATAGCGCCGAGGCAGGTGCAACGTGGGCGGTGAGTTACCGCATGGGTCACAGGTCATCCCGAAGCCAGGATCTGCTGTAATCCTTCTCACACTGTACCACTTTCTCGTCCTTCCTTCGCAAGGGATTCACCTAACGACGCGATCAGGCGTCGAGAAATATCCGGCGGGTTTCACGCGCGGGTAGATGCAAGGAGATACATGAGGAAGGCGTACACCCCTGAGTAAGTCTGAGTTTTTTACTTTACAGCGCTTTATCGAGAAATTTTCGACGAGGCTGTAATTTTTAAAGTTGAAAGTTGTTTAAGGTTGAAACCTTTTAAAATCGCAATTTTACGCAAAATCATTATTTTTATGATAAAGACAGAAATATATTTAATAATATCGTAAAGATGAAAAAATAAATCTTCCCCTTAGTCGTACTTCCGCATGTCTCGATCGTTACTTAATTTTCAATAACATTCCATTACCTCAGTGCTATTTAGAAAGCAACAATGGACTTTCGTTTCAATTGATAGACTGAAGAATCGGTGATGGAGTTACTTGCGATCGAAGGGCGCACGAGATTCAGTTGAAAGAAAATTGCTGCACAGATTCTCACATAAGGAGGCTTGAAAACGGCGGTAAATCGTCTTTCTCTTCGCGCTACGTCATGCCTGCTTTGTGTTGTCCGAGTCACGTTCAGAATGGCCTAATGAATTTAAAATGACCGTGCGAGTTTTTCGTACGACCGAAAAACTGCGGATTCTCGTAGCAACTTCCGAGAGTCGCGGGGAAGAGGAGTCGGCAATTTCGACGAACAGCGAAAGAGCGGCCTTCGTCACATAAAAATGCAAATTTTCGTACCGTGTTGCATGGGCGCGCGGGCGCAAGGTTCTCGCCTGCCGGCTACTTTTTTGCTGAAACCCCCTCCCCCTCCGGCCTTTTTTTCTTGTAGAGCGTATCCCGGCACACGCCATTACGGTTCGTCAGGTGCTTTTCGACGGAGCGCCGATTCCTGGCAAATTTACTTTTAATGATCGTCCGCCGACCGGCGTCACGTGAAAATTTAATTTGCGAATGCGCACGTCGCACGAAATCGGTAATTCGTCTCGGCAAAGAAAAGGTATAATCTTTACGACTCGTTAGTTTCCGGCAATGGGCCACTTGGACGCGCGAGTAATTCCTTTCGACGCACGATTGCAAGATTTCTGTATTTTTTATTATATAGAGATCGGATTTAATTCGAAACGTAAAATGAGAGTAAAAGTATTCTTCGCTTAATTAGCCATATAATGTCCTGTACATATTGAAATTGAATGCGAGCTTCGATTCCAATTTCCAACCGCAAATTATTCCGACGATCGCGGCCGATAGATATAAAGCTATCTTGCCATCTAGGAATGTTACAATTTACACGCCCATCTCCGTAGTGACTTTTTTCAGTTAGTTTAAAACAGTGGAAACCGATTCGAGATCTTGTTCTAACGATCGAATTGTCACGGTCGATTTATATCGAGATCATTATCAGATTGATATTTACTTTCATCTGTTTCGGAATGCAGCATTTAGTTTAATTGCGTTAAAATGGGATTGACACCGTAAAAATTTGATTTCGTAATTGCATCGTATAGAAAACATGAATATATGAAATCGTTGACAATTTATTTTCATTATTAAATATTATGATATATAATATATTAAATATAAATAGATTTAATTGAGTCAATCTTTAATATATACACGCATCTAAGAGATAAAGTCGCATCTATGCTATATAAAAAGATAATTTTTAAGTTAATTATAATATATTCTAGAAAAGCGTATACAAAAAAATAAAAAACACAATTCGATGATGTTAAGAGAAAAAAAAGAGGAATTCCATATTTTTACTTTACCGCTTATTTTCTTCGAGAGAAATTTTCTTCGTGTGCGTAATTCGCGTACTGTAATTATCCTTTCTAATTCCGAGATAATCGCTTTCTTCTCTCTTAAAGCAAAAGCCCTCGAGGCGAAATTTACCCGCATTCCGGCAAATCGTGCGCGGAGTCGATTAAATACGTAGACATTAATTGAGACATACATATTTGCAAGAATTTGGGCGAACCGATCATTACCGTCTACCAAATGCACTTATAATAGTGCCGTTTTAATTATCGCACGCAAGATCGGAGGTAGTGCCACCGATTTATCACCCACAGGGCAAACCTTGCCCGGCGCGATGAACGTTTTCTTCGAAAGACTTTAACCGCCGGTTTGGCCGCTTTCATTTATTTATCTCTCTCTCTCTCTCTCTCTCTCTCTCTCTCTCTCTCCCCCTCTCTTTCATTCAAAATGGCTGCGAGCGCTTCAGTTTCTGATTCAACTGTAGCGTCCTCTGATTTTTATTTTTAAGAGAGTAATATAATTAACTAAATTTTTACGATTGATTCCGCATAGATTTATTTCTTCAGATTCGACGTTAAGATTGCAGCACAGATCTTTGTGTAACGCATAATGTATAAAGCATAAGAAAATCATTATCAGATCATTTATTCCATGGAAAGGAAGAAAATGAAGAACTTTGAATAGTTAACATTTCCTAATGTTTTATGTGCGTGATGCAAGATTCTGTTCTCGGCCCTTAAGGGCCGCAACACAGATTTTTGTATAACGCATAACGTTTCGCGTAAGCGAATAGGGCTAAACAAATCAGGGCTTATCAGAATTCCTATTCTTGGAAAGCAATCGCATATTAAAAATTAGAGAAATGCTATATGTAATACATACTATAGTATTTCCCTAGTTTTTCGTGTGCGATGCTTTTCGAGAATAAGAGCTTAGAATCCTTCTTTTCCTCTCATTTCACAATAAAATGGAAAAAGAAGAATTTTGATTGGTTGATTCTCTTATGCATTATGTATTATGCAAAAATCCGTGCGGCCATTATACCTCTCCTTAGATATTTTTGTTTCTAAATTTTGATGCACGACGTAGTGAAATTATACGCTTTGAAAGAGTGTGTGATGTAAGCGATATCACAAGAGAGAAAAGATCGAAGAGCTGGGACAGTGATAAATCACAAATTACACGAACTCGTTGGGGCAGATGACAAATTGGCCTCAGAGTCATGAGCTACGCAGCAGGGGTATAATAATATAATTATAGAACTGTAAGGTTCTTTCGACATTTCAGTTTTAGTTTTTTACTGTTCTCTACACCAAGAATCACTCGATAAATGGTTGATTTACTACTGATACTTTTTATCGCGATATTTCGTAGATGATATTCAATATCGGTGTCTCTGTAGTATGAAAGAAATAATTTTATGGATGAAATTTTGCAGGAGACGAATGATGGTTATACGTCAGGATAATTATGTGCAAAACATATAAGACTGGTTTGTTATATAAATTACAAAATCCAATTTCTTAAAAAGAAGACGGAACCACAGGATATTTTCTTTCGCAGAAAAACTCATTTCTTTAAAAACTCATTTATTTCACGTTAAGTAAAATAATTTGAATTAAATATTCGATTATATATAATATAATCAAAAAATAATTTTACTTTTTTAAAAATTTAATAAATATTGCCAAACATAAAATATAACCAATCGTTTGATAATAAATATTTAGAAGAGTAAAATTATTTTTTATTATATTAACTAAACATTTAATTAAATTTATTTCATCAACAGAGGTAGTTATTATCGGATTCTTTTTTCAGTGTAAGATGTTTTGATTGATTATCTAAATTATACTTAGTAATGATCCAATACCTTCTTTCAACTTTTTTGAACTTTTTTCGAACTTTCAGACTACGTTAAACATGAGATAAATGCATCAATATAATTGGCTGCGTTCAGCAGAGAAAGCTAACTGATTAGTTTGCTCTGCTGAACGCAGCTAATGAAATAGAAAGGGCAGTATGCGAGGTATGTAGGCAACGCAATATAAGAGATTGTCCATAGATAATCTAGTATGCAAAAGTGCACGCATAAAAGCAAAGCGACTTGCGTAAGGACAATAAATATTTCGATCAGTGCCCTGTAAGGCGTCAGTTAGCATCGCGGCAATGCAATCCGAGACATGGCGGCGGCGACTCGCAAAGAACACGTATCCTTCCACTTTTCGGCTTGCGACTAAAGTATGTCTGCCTCCGGTGACAAGCACCTGCAGCCATCTAAAGGTAGATATCCTCTCTCACGTACCCTTTTGTCGAGGATTTACATATCTCCAGGATGAGGTCTAGCCAATGGCAGCAGTGAGTTTCGGCAGAGAGTTGCGAAAGGAAGACGAAGTGTTCTAGATGGCGAGATTCCAATTAGCTGCTAGATAGACTTTAAGTAGAACGAAGCTTTCGGATATTGCGAAGGTCTCATCTATTTCATAATATTTTCTACATTGAAATTATTAATGCTACATTGAAATTATCACAGACAAGTGTGCAAGATTAATTGAAAACTTTAATAATTTAATCCAATCAAATTATTGCATAGTGATATGCAAGTTGAATATATTTGTAAACTGTTGTAATTATTATTGAATAATATTAAACACAATCTTGGATCATTAAAAAAATTCATAAAGCTGTGTTTCTTCCTTTTGATTGACTAACGACATTAATAAGACATGCTATCGGTGTCAATCATTCACAAAGCATTTGCGTAACCACGGAAATAAAGATGCTTGCAGCCGATAAATTATGTCAATTATATATTATGATCACTTGTTTGCGTGCGAACGTATACATTCGATTGAATCCATTCTGTGGCTTTCACCGAGGACTTCTTCAGAAGCATCAATAGTAAGGTCGTTTTCAGGACTCTGATAATTGGATGAGTAAAACTACATGACACCTTGAGGTTTACACCGCCTTGATCTCCGCTCTCGTTACAGGCCCAGAGCCATCGTAAAGAGTGGCTGCCACCATCGTAGGCATCAGGAATCCTCAGTCAGTCCCCCGTGTGTCCAGACAATAAATCTAGTCCTTCGGTGGGTAATTGGGTTCACTCGCTGAGATCAATCCGATACTGTCTGCAGCGTGTCCGTCTGTCCATCCGTTCGCCGCTTAGCTCCTGTCCTTCCAACATTCTGTGCCGTCTCTTCTTTTATTCCGTCCGCTTCGGATGTCCACGTCCTTTCCGTTCATAGAGACTTCGCTGGAATTTCAGCTTAGTGTTTAATTATTCTCTCCTTGTATCTCTTGTATACGATGTGATTCCAATAATTGTTGAATCATAATTCGGCGTGCACACCAAAGACATAAGATTCCTCGGTATTATTAAATAAGTTTCTTTAAGGAAATGAGATATTGACAATCGCGAAATGCAGTATATTTATCACGGACATTGGATAAATATTAATGAAATTGACAGTTACTCTTTGTCAGAAAATGTACAATAAGTACCTGTATAAACTTTTTATTATACGCGAGTTTCGAATTGAACAAAGATCATGTATGCAAAACATCGAATTTCCGAGAGTCTTCAAAGATTCGCGGCAAACTTGCAGAGTTGCAAAGACCTGCCGATCTGTGGGAGTCAGTTCGAGTCTGGCTATAAATCTGAATAATAAATGAGTCCCGACGGCCTCTAAGAAGTCTCCGACTCAGCAAGAAGAGACGTTGCTGAGGGTTTAAAAGATGAATTTACGAGGATACCGTTCATGAAGCTTTACGAAAAAAAAAAAAAAAAAACATAGAAAATAACGCATAATTATATTTAACAGTTACTTTGCAAGACTTTACGATGAATAATATTGCTTGTTTCTCTATCTCCTTCAAATCGTTAACATTTTCTTGAATTTTCTTGAAATTTATGAATTCTTCTTATCGGATATCAGACGGATACTTTATTTTCCGGCCCTTATCTGAGTACCAGTTGTTCCCACTGTTCTCGCCGAATAACTGTGTCATGAAAACATCTCGACCCGTACGAATTCTCAACATTCTGTGGCAGAGGAAGCCACTTTTCTTCTTGTAGGGGACTCTTGAAAAAATCAAAATCTCGCTGAATGATCTTCTGTTCTAAACCTCTGAGAATCACCGACACCTGCCTTTGTTCGTGAGACTGTGGGCGTGGAGGGGTGCGTATGGATTTATTTATGCCCACGAACCTCCCTAATGAATTTTCGTCCGCGGTGTGAAATTTCGTCGATTTCATAATTGGCTCATTTATCTTCCAGCCTACAATCAGCAAACCTCGAGCGAAAACCGCGCACTGGGTAATTATTTCGTAATCCCTTACGACTTTGTCTGGCTCTACCTTGTTGTAATTAACCCCTCAGAAAATATATGGCGCATTTTCGAATTATTGTTTCTATACGTAACCACACAGCGTAGCCGTTTACGCACTCTGTTCCTGTAGATTGCCGATATATAATGCTAATTCTACTGCCGATCCTAGCGCGCAACGATAAATCATAATCCATTTAATTCGCTAAAGATAGAGATTAAATCTCTCTTCTTTAATCTCCTCGCGTAAAGATTTCTCACTCCTAGCGTAATTCTAGTATGCGTAGAATGCTGTCGCGCTGTATGCGGATACGTAATATTCGCGATTTTTTATTAACAACTTTTATTTCAGAATATTTCTGTACGGAATTCATGCGATGCACGAATAAGACGGATCGTAAGTCGGTGCTCATCAAAGGTACTGACATTGAAATGAATGTACAAGATGTATAAATGTGATGAGACGTGCGATATGGGAGCCACGGATGTGTTACCATTCATGCGGCAGACAGCTCAAAACACAAGGAGACACACACTTTGTCTTTCGCCGACAGTAATTCTATACATATCAGTAATTATTAAATTACTCACGTATATTTCGCGCTATCGTGCGATAATATTTATTTAGTTTTATTTTATTTATATTTATAATTTTTCATACAATCTGAAGTTTATAAAACATTGTCCCTTGATTCTACTTTTTTAATACAAATAATTTTGACATGAATGTTTATTGCAATAACTATGATAATCAATGTTGCAATAATCATACAGTAAAAAGTTAAGAAACATTTTCAAATTTTATAGTTCGCATCAATTTTTATTACTTTATATTCTAGTCAAAATGGGTAAAACATATAATATTAACTTTTATTTGGCTGTTTGACAACAAAAATCAAATTAATAGAAACTAAACTATGTGATTCTTAACTCAAAGATTCAATCGATCAATCGACATTAATATTTACATTGTAGAGACGTTACATGTTTTAATCTTTCTTCTTCTTTTTCTCTTTTCATCGTTTTTCTCCTTTCTCAAAGAAACAATTTCTCTGAATAATTTCCTTGGCATAATCGGTATGTAGTATTTAGTAATACATCGTGCAGATTTAATGGCAGCTGGAAGAGATGAGTCATGTGATTGGATGTGGAAATGTTTTAATAAATTAACCAATAATAAAATACAGTACAAATATTATGACAGGATATATGAAAATTCCTATTCTAAAAAAATGAGATAGATATTACAATAAGCATGGAATATATAATGAAGAAGAAAAATTAAGATGGAAAAACAATAACGATCTGATATGGATATATTTTAATAAAACAACGTTATTCATCGTAAAATGAACATTATGCAGCTATTCATTTTGTCATGTGTTTATAAACGATTGAAAAACCATCTAAAACAAAATCATTTATGAGAAATAATAGCTGCAAACAGAGCAAATAATTCGTTATCCGAACATTTCACAACTGCAGGGAACGTTTTCTAAATGTCTAAAATTTGTGAAAATTCAATTTGCGGAATATGATCATATAAATTAAAGCATATATGCTACTATTGCCTTTAATTAATTATAACAGTATCTATATTATAAAATTGTTGCTAAATTTTATATCATTTGATCTATAGAACGCAAAGAATGTTTCTTAATCAGCATTTATCAATACGATGTAGAGACCCATACAGTACATTTAAGAGATGTTCCTGTGAATGTTTTTAGAATGTTAGAACATTCTCCGAATGTTCTTCAAAATGTCCCTTGGACATCTGTCTTACATGGGGATAAACATTTCTAATAAATCGTTCATATTTAAGATGCATGATTGTTTTTCGATTTCATTATACTTTTGAAGAAAAAAATAATTAAGATACGATGAACAGTGCATTTTATTTATACATCAAAACATTTTATCGATATAAAACGGATGTACAGTATTAAATATGCTTCACTGTTAAAAAAACAGAAATTTGCTTCCGTTACATATAATGGAAACAAATTTCAAGCAGTTACTTACATTAAAAATATTTAATGTTGTCAATGAAAATGAAATTATAAGTAATTTAAATTTAACGTTCACTTATATTAAATTTCATGCAAATCTACATAAAATTTAATAAAAAATGTACTAAATTACTTTGTAAAATTTTATGAGAAGTATACTAAATTTCATGTACATATATATTGCACAAATATACTTTTGAAGATATATTAAATTTAATTTAATATCATAAAATTGAATTGAATTTATGTATTTATGTCTTAAAAGTACATTAAATTTCATGATATTTTAAATAATATTATCATATATATAAGCTATTGAGCGACTCGTGCCAATCAAATTTTGAAGAAAATTGTGATTCACGCCACTTATACTATTTGTTTACACAGTATTGACATGCAAATGTTCTAATACAATGTTCTTATATATATATATATATACATATATATATATATATATATGCGATAACTTTACGTACGCAGCAATACGCTACTGCAAAAACAAACGCCATTTGCAGGTTTATATATTGAGCCCTTTATGAAGCATTACCTACTATTCATCTTGTCTATTAAAATATTTTATTTTGACGCACAATATGATTAATAAAAAATCGTAAATGCTTCTTTGAGTAAAAAAGATTATATTTCTCAATTAAACATTCGAATTTATAATATTTTAAAACAATTAACTGTTCGAAAGTATATAATTAATTCTGAGGGCGATGATGACTATCTTAAAAAATTTGACATTTCGGACTTTGTATCACGATATTTCCGTTTGTAGGGTATAATAAAAATTATATAACAACTCTTATTTATCTTATTGAATTTTATTCTACCAAGCCAAACAATAATTATTTTACAATTTTTAATTAATTTGAATCCGAATTGGTCCATTGAGACTACTTAGAATCGATCAACTTCTGAGTATTCTCAATAATTCAATAATCTCGGATACTCGCAACTCGCCAACTCGTAAAGACAGTAGTGTCTCGTGTCAAATGTCTCGCATTACATTTGACACGAGACACTAGTGTCTTTTGATAAAGACTTGTTATTATCAATTATAGAATATTGGGAATTGTAATATATTAATAAATATGGTAATTTAATATCTCGACTTGCGTTACATATTATTACTTATCAAGCTTTTTGTATCAAATTATTTTTCTTGAAAATACCACAAAATAAATGGCATAAATATGTTTTCCACGTATTACATTTTCAAATGATTTGCATTACGCGATGAAAATCGCGTAATGCAAATCATTTAAAACTTTTTGGAGTAAAAAGATTTGAATAATAATGTTGAGGAAATAATATCGAATTAATATAAACGAATGTTATTTAATCCCTTAAAATATATGATTACATAAATCACGTCGTCAGAACGTGATTATATTTATATAATTTTTTCTCTCTTACTTTCTTTTTCTTAGACTCTTGTGTTCTTGTATTCTGCGATGATTTTATATGCTACGCACGTATCTGTTGATACTTATAAACACTCGTCGATATCGTGTAATGCATTTGCAACGAGTTGGATTACAAACAAACAACATGCTTAAAATCATGTTTTTAGATGAAGCGCGAGCAAAAGATAGCAAGTTATGTTGAAGTAGATAACTATCGATTGAATGAAAATAATTAGCCATGATTGTGAAAAAGAAATAATTTAAAAGAAATTTAATTGACGTATTAGAAAAATTTAAAAAATTTTAGAAAGCTACCTTGATAATTTCGAGGAATTGCTTGATTCTTTCTTTATAAAAAGCACTCAATTAACGTAAATTGCGATCATACTCGCAGTGTCAACATAATATAACACCGAGTAACATTATACGCTGCAATTATCCCGTTTGTTACACGATTTCGGTACATTAACGAGATCACACTCATTGCCTGTGGTCCGGGCTCTCAGACCTTCGGAAGCGTGATAAGAAATGCGCCTTTCGTAGTCAGCATCCGGTGAGAACGAATCTCCTCCTGACTCACCTCCGCTCTTTTCACGGTCTTCGAGGTCGCGGGGGACTTTCTTGCCAGGCTACGAATATCGTCGGCTCGTGTACGTCGGCATGTTTTGCTCTTTAGGAATCATTAGCTCCGGCTTTCGCGGCTAATTCAAATTATAATTTGCGCTGCGAAGCCGCCGACCAACTCCATTCCTTCTCATCAAAATACCGTGGCGCACACGCCGCACAACGCGCAGAATCTACCGGGCTTGCAAAAAGCAGAATTAACTTTTACTACGAGAAAAAGCGCGACCACCCGTTTTACGCGGTCCGAAGAGTTCCGCGGATGATTTCTTTTCTTCACGCTTGCGCGGTGATAGCGTCAAGAAAGAAGAAATACGTTTTTTCTTTAGTGCGTACTTTCTTTTCGAAAGGCAATTGATTTTCAGAAGAATTTTGTATTTTCTGAAATTATTATTAATTAATGTTCGTTAAAGTGAAATATGTATATCTACTATTTTAATATTGACTGTACACTACATTTTTCTTATTCTTTATAGAAATTGAACTAATACTTTATCTTAAACGTAAATGATATGAGCGCTTTATTTCTATTCGAATAAGAATATTTTTCAAATATCATTACTGATTATAACGTATTAAATAATTAAATTAATGTAATTAATATTAACATAATTAAATGTTTAATGTATACGTTGTTAAATATAATATATCATTATGCGAGAATTCTGTTAATCAAAGTTAAAATATTTTGAATATTCGAATATAATTATTTCCATATGGAGAAAGAACAATTTTGCTGAAATAAAATATCTAAATATTTAAATAGACAGATTTAAAAATAATTTTATTGAATATTAAAATAATTATGTAGGAAAAAAATTCACGTAAATAAAACAATGTTATAAATAATTTTGATATTCTAGGCTTGAATGTTCTACATAATAATTATTTTGATTAATTTTTTTCAGCAAAATTTAAACTTTATTTTTAAACCTATATCTAGTTAAATTTTTAGGTATTTCAGCAAAACCATTCTTTCCATTTATTTTTTTACAAAAAAAAATTTATTTTTTGTAATATATTACTTTCATGTCATTACTATGCATCATTAGATTTTTATTAAGAGTCATTAATAGATTAAAGTTATAATATTATTAAAAAATAAATAAATAAATTTATATATTTGCAAAAAGTGTATTTATTTGTTAGAAATCTTTATAGGAGAGCACCACTTCTCCGTAGCACACTCCGTCAGAGTCGCCAGAGATTCTTTGTCCGAAGGAATGCAACTGACCCTTTCCTCCTTCTTCTCTGCTCAATTCTCGTGTCCTCCCACCACCGATGCAGCTGCAGTCACGCGTGGCACGCTCTGCACACGTGGATCGCGCGTTTTCTAACTCGTTCGAGCTCGACTCTCTCCGGATGCACTCGCGAGACGATGCCTACCACGTGTCCCTCGTCCCGAAGACCGGATCCCACGCGCATTCGCGCTCGTACCATGCGATTCATTATCAACACGAGAAGTCGCTCGTGTATCATCACGTCGTGCAATTAAGCCGATCACGCGAATGACCTCTAGTAACGACTCACGTTCGTTTAATATTTGCTCGGTTATTTTGGTCAAAATTTTGATTACACTACCATGGGAACGATCATTATTCTACATTGCAGAGGTAATGTGCTTTTAGCAATTAGATATCATAAAAACAATAATATAGATAGCGTAGAAGCGTTATTAAAACATCGCGCGTTATTAAATTATAGAAATTACAGTTAGATGAAATATTTTTTCTCTTGACAAAGAAAGCATTTTTAATAATGTGTTTGCCGTGTCGGTGTAACGAGTATTTTTATAATTAAGGAAGATTGATAATTATTATTTCTCTTTAAAATTAAACTTCATCGCGCAATTTGTTTTGAACCCGTAGACAGCTTTGTGCTGTAATATTGGAGTCCGGGCTTTTTCTCAATGCAAAATAATATAATACTAATGAGAGCGTATACAAAACCTTCTGAGATCTGTGCTCCGAGACACAGTTGAGCATATTTCATCCTAATTCATCATCATTCGAGCTTCCGAAAAGGCTGGCGGTTTATCATTTCTCGAAAAGCAATTAAGAATCCACCCCCTTCGGTTAAACTCCGACGCCCTAATTGGATGCAGGACATACCCTATTAATTTCTCTTGTACCGGTCCATTTGACTAATGAATCTATGGCAGCCAATACCCAATGGAGTTTCTACTCGATACGAGAGAACGCACAATCCATTTGTTACAATAAATAAATTAAAATCGAATGAATGGCCAAATCTATTAAACAAGTTATAGAGTTATAAATTATGTTTAAAATTATTTAAATTATTTTATGAAACTGTAGCATATATTTTCATTATTATATTACGAAATGTAGTTACAATTATTTTGTAATTCTACGCAGTCATATAAAAAAGTAAATTGCTGCAGAATTTATAATGGTATAACTATTGCAATTAGGATTCCCCTGGCAATTGAGTATCACGAACATTTCGGAACTAGAAAAAGCAGAGCGCTATAATTACCTCTGAAATTACGAAAAAATAACAGTTAGATCGTAAAATTAAGCTAACGAGAAACGCGGCAAAAGAGTATTCATCACACGCTATAAAAAAGGGAGATCTAAATGTGAGTAAATGCGACGGAAATGCAAGTTGTTATGCGTTTAATTTTTGGCCACGAATAGACCTATAATGCTTTAAAAAAAAAAAACATTGGATGAGTGAATTATATAGGAGATAATATAGAACGTTTAAATCCTAAGTCGATAATTAAAAATAAATGATGCTTAGATCTACGACGCATAAAAGAATCGATCTAGCTAATAAATATTTTTACAATAAAAATAATGTAAAATATCAGGTCATGCAATTAATATGTTGTATGTATACGACATACGGCATGTTACATAAAAACATGGTGTTTACTAAAAGATGAATGCTCTTCCATCCTTACGGAATTATAATAAGTGGATATCAAGATTTCCTGGGCACCTAACTGTATTAACGTAACAGAATTCGTTTCTAGAAAATGAAAATGCTATGTCCTGAGTACCTTTATTTCCATTTATGTCTATAATCAGACACAGATGCTTATCAGAAATAATGTAGATGTAAATTATATTAAATATTAATAATAAATCAAACAAATATGTGGAAATTTTCGATGAATAAAAAAAGCATAGAAAAAAACAATTAATATCCTCGAGAAGAAGTGAACTGTACAAGAGGCTATTGATGAATCCATGTATTTTTGGAAATAAAATATCTTATGAGAACTTTCTTAGTCTTGATTGAAATAATTTTTCATAAAATGAAAAGTTCATCTTTCTTTGTTCTTATAAATTATTACTAAATTATGAAAACTATTAGATTAAATTGTTATTGAATTATTTTGGAAAATTACTTTTGCGTGCATAATACAGCAGCAACGCAAAGTTTAATAATAACTAACCGCTGAACATAAATTAACATTATAACATTACATCAATATTATAATAATTTTCTATTCAACTGTTATGTACAACATGTTATGTACTATATTGTTATATTGTTGAAAATACAATATTGATACAATGTACTGTTAGTTCATATTTAATTGATAGATAATCATATTTTATTCGATTTATCGAAATGAAATATTAAATAGGATATTTAATCAGATATTTATTTTTTCTTTTTTATTTATCTTCATTTTTATTACCTAACAATCGATTTCACATTTTATTCATTCATTTTTTTATATTTATAGAATAAATATCAATATATGTCTGATTCAATGCCAATCATTATATACATTTTCAGTCAATTTTTATTTTTTTATTCTTTTTCTATTATTACATATTATTCTCCTATTCCCTTATTATTTTAATTCTTTTAATGTAATTCTTTTTAAATTTGTAGATTTTGTATTTTGTTTTGACTTTTTCTTAACCGTTTAATGTATTATTGCTTTAAAAAATATGTGTTTGTCTATATGTGTATATATAGATATATATGGATACATGAATATCTAATGTAATGAATTTTAATCTATGGGTTAGCAGTCTAAAAAAAGTGCGGATCAATCATTTCTACGGAAGCTATAGCATACTGTAACGAACTATGTATGCCCTCTATCGTAGATTTCTTTAAGCTTTAGTTAACTCATTCTGAATTGAGAAACTGAAACCATCGATAATACAAAATACAAATAAAATATTTACCTTCAAATGGTTAACTTTTATTAATAAATAATTTTTAATAAATATTTATTTAAAATACTAAAATATATCGAATTTAAGATGGATAAGTAAAATATGGAAATATATTGAATTATTTCTCAAATGATGTCTATTATCATCAATTATATACTTTGAGTTTCTATTATAATTAATTATTTAATTTTGTTTGTAAATATTTTTTGTTTATAATAAGTAAAAAAATTTAAGTTTGAGTATAGAAAGTTGTTACACTTTTCTAATTATAAATAATATTCATGTATTCAATAATTGTATAATACAGTTTAAGACTTATTATTTTAAAAACTTATAAAATTATAGTCAACTATAACGATTGCATTAAATGCAAAAAATTTATAATATAATATATTGTTTAAATCTTAATATATTGTTTAAATAAAAACTTAAATTTGTTTCGTTAATCATTAATCGTCAGATGATAACATCATGGATGATAACATCTTTATATAATATATATTTATACTTTTTTATAAATTATATTAATTTAACTATCTTTATATTTTTACAAATTAGAAAAGTTATAATAAGCATTTTCTTGAATAACAGCATCTGTCACGAATTAAATTATTTACCATGTGTGTCAGCGTCCTACCGGATGTTATTAATAGAAAATTATTGTCCACCTGAACAAACGTTTCAACACGAATTGAGATCGGATCTCATCCTTTTTAGAGACAAAACTTTCTCGATTGCCACCATATATTCTACCAGGTGTTGAAACATCCATGGGAATTACACTGATAACTCATCTCTTATTCTCACGATTCAATACATGTATAACAATGTAAACAAACTAATAATTATTTATTAATTTTTTGTAAAATGCGATACGAATAATAATAAGAAAAAAAGATTGTTTAAACAATAAAAAATGTAATATTTAAAGTCGTTTTTTAAAAAATAAACAATGATAAAGAAATTAATTTTAACATATACTTTAATAGATAAAAACATTTTTTTAATCCTTTAGTTATATCATATGATTATAGTGTTACAATAGATTATAATAAGTAGTCTTTCTCAATCTTGTTTAATGATGTAATAATAAAATATAATGAACGGATAAAATTGTTTAAGAAGATCACGTCGCTTGACATGTGCAATTTAGAAATAATTAAACCGTTTTGCTGGTGTATATTGGAATAAAAGCGTTCCCATAACGATAATACAATAATCAGACACATGTCGTGAGCGTCACGAAACCACCTGGATGAGTTAACTTCTCAGGCAGTAAATGACCCCAACGCGATGACACAGCCGATTGTGTTACATTATTTTTAGCAAGGTTGAAATTTAATTTAACATTTTTGTAAAATTTTCGTTAATTATTGTGCAATAATTGTGAAAATTGTGCAATAACAAAATAAAACAAAATTTTTATAAAGCACACACGTTGAGGAATAACATTTTTGTAAAGTTATGTGTACGATATGACTCGTGAAAGAAATTACCCTCCGCAGCAAGAATATCGACGTACAAAAAATTTTCTAATTATCTGACTCAGAACAAGATCTCGTCTTCAGATGCAAATCCGTGTCCCACTTAAGCTACGTTGTAGAACGTCACAGGATATTTTGCATAATCCGAAATTTAACAATAACATGACAACTTTCACAGCTGCTACTCAGTATCCTTCACTTTTCAGAACATTGACCTAGTCTTGAAAGACTCGAGGGCAAGGGGTCGACGCGGTAGCTCGTAAAAAGGTAACGAACACTTTGGATGTTTCATATAGATTATATTTCAGCTAATGGAGAAAGAGAGAGAGTCGGGGATTAAATTTGCATTCGCCACATTTCGCTAATTGCAACAAATTGCACACTATATCAACTGTGACAGCTTCAATGTACAATCAGTTATTATGCAATTAATGCGCCTAAGGCTAATAACTTCTATTTAGATTGATGATTTTCTATTATAGTCGTCCAAATTATGCTTATTCATTTAATTGCTTATTCATTTAACAGAAAAATAAGATAAAACTTTCAGTATTTATATTAACTTATTTATATTATAATACGAAGCAATAAATTGAAAAAAATGACAGTATGTTTGATGAAATCAGGCCACGTGTGCAATCGCATAGCATCTGCTCGTACTTCCCTCTGCAGAGTCCCAGGATCCCACGATCTAAGGTATACAAATGTCTCACCTAGAACAGCGTACTCGAAAAAAAGGATCATTATACCTCGCTGATTCCTTACGTCACAAAAGCCCGACACATGTTCGTGACGTCACAGTAGGCACACGTCATCTGGCGTGACGTCGTGCGACGAAGGGGGCCCGAAATCTTAAGCGGGGCATCTGCGGGGTGTCGGAATTAAGGGGAGGAAACCTGGAGAGATGGACTAAGATTAGGGGGATAGACAGGAAGGGGAAGAAATTGTGCAAGAAGAGAATGAGATGGAATTGCACGCGGCGCGTAACAAGGGGGGAGACACGTGGGAAAACGGCACGCGTCCCTTTTTGGACCCGGGTGTCTTTTACACCTGGAATTTTTCGGGCATTTATCAAGAAGCCCTCGATTTTCAAGGTGAAATTCCATCGTGTGACTTCGCGTGTCTATGAACCCCTCGATCGGACACGAGCGCTTGATCAGAAACGATCGATCGCAGACGTTCTATCTACCATAGTTCGTTTACCGTTCCGATATCGTCACACGTCGTCAAATTCGTAAATTCGTGCTCCACACATTTTAAGTTAAATATGGTATCTTAATATTATTTATAAAAGACTTAAAATTTTTAAGTTTACAATGCATTCTCAATAAATCCTATTATTTTTATAAATTATTAAATAATGATATGATTGAATGGAGATAGCTTTAATATATGCTAACTAAAGAGCATTTGAATTTTCGAAAATAGCAGTATATAGGGCTATGTAAAAAAAATATTTGATAGAGAGAGAGAGAGAAAGAGAGTGAGTGAATAAGAGAGAGAGAGAGAGAGAGAGAGAGAGAGAGAGAGAGAATATTTAGTAAAATCGTTCTTTCCATGTAGGAATATTATGGCGTTATACTAACGCAGTATTAAATTCTTAAAATGGAATAATTCATAGAATAATTAGATTATTTATTTATTTTTATTTTTTATAGTGCAATAAAAAAAAGTATGTTGAAAATCGAAATGGTTTTTATTATATTAATCATTTTCGTCAGAATTTCAATTTGAAATTGTGTATAATTTTCTTCGGATTATTTTTCCGTATGCAAGACGATAGATATTCCCTATCGTACAATTTTATAGGGGCGTCTTTCGTAACCTCCGTTAAAGGGACCGCAAGTCGCCGAGCAAAGGGGGAGCAAGGACAATACGTTGCGCAAAATGCTTTTCTTGCTTGGCTGCAGAAGGGGAAGCTTGGCACGCGACCAACGTCACCTGCCCGACCTACTGAAGTTCTTATATCGATTTTCTTGAGTGCAGCTGCGACGTCGTGCTTCTTGCGTCAGTCATCGAACCGAGACGTCTTAAAGTCATTATTTATGCGCGTCATATGGTATAAACGTTGAGATTCTTCGTTTCATGAGATTTATGGGAAATTATATCAAGTACTTCTTTTTGTTATAACAATATGTACTGTTACAATCTTTAAAAAATTCAGATGATGTTCAATTGGCGTATATTGAAGTTACCTCCATTCAATCATATTATTATTTAATATTTTAAAAATCACAGGATTTATTGAGAACGTAAATTTTTTGCAATGCAAACCTAAAAAATTTGAAGAATCTTTTAAAAATAATGTTAAGATATCATATTTAACTTAAAAATTTAGCTAGATACAGATTTGAAAATAATTTTATTTGGACTTCAAAAATAATTATGTAAGATGTTTAAACTTGTTGTTAGAACTCTAAATTCTTTGGAATAGAATCTCACTCTAAAGAGATTCTAACTCTAAAAAGTGAGATTCTATTCTATAAAGAATTAATAGAGAATATAGTATTTTTTCCAATTATCATCGATGTTAAAACGTTCTATATAATTATTTTAATGATTGAACAAAATTATTTTCAGATATGTATCTAATTAGATTTTTAGATAGTTCAGCAAAATCGTTCTGTCCGTGTATTCGTTTCAATTTGTATGTTAAACATTTAATTGATTAGTTATACTGATAAGAACCAACATTTGTAATAATATGTATAAAACATTTGTTGTTTCATCTAATATCTAAAAACGCTTAAAAATTTATCATTATTTAATATTGTAAATAATTATTGAGGCATAAATTGAAAGAAGCTATTCTTGAAAAGCTGCCCATATAATATCTACTATGTTGGTGAAAAAAATGTCTTCGCATACATCAGCTGCAATTCCGAAATCAATAATCCAGGTGGCAGACGATGCCTGGCGCGTGCCAGCGTGTCTGGCAATAAGAGAATCGAAAAATCTTATAAGGAGGGGTTCTCTCTTCTTCGTGCAATCCGTGCAAGACCGATGCATTGTTTGCACCCTAGCCTGCAAACAGCACGAGTTCGTCGAGCAGCAGATGCAACAGACTTACTATCGACTTGTTTGTACTCTTCATTTCTTTTTTCATTCAATAAAAGAAAATCACGTCATCGCATTATTAATGTAACACGAAAAATCTAACCTAATTGTGAAAATTGAATATTTCTTTACGAAAAATCATGTTTTAGTAGAGTAACATTCGCTATGAGAAAATTGTTTATTTTATATCTACGAGGTGATTCTGAATATAGAATTTTTAACATTAGATTTACATTGAAAAAATTCATTAAAAAAAATTTTTTTTTATATTTTTATATAAAAGTTATAAAAAATTATTTT
>NW_017259459.1:1515515-1521864 GCF_001594045.1 Atta colombica
TTTTTTTTTCGATATAAATCTAATCTAATATTAGAAATTCTAAAATTATAGACACCTCACAAATATAAAATAATCAATTTTCTCATATCAAGTAAATAATTTAAAAAAGAAATATTAGAAGAAAAAAATTTTTACACGAAAAACCGAACATAAAGAAAGAAAATTATTCAATCTATTGTAAATGATTTGAATCAGTAATCACTTCCAAGATGTTTGGTTTGCTGTAATAAATTAAAAAATAAACTATAAAAGAATAATAAATATTTCTTTATTGACTTAGTAATAGTTTCAAAATATTTATTAATTAATTAGTTTCAAAATTGTATTTTTTGTGCGATATATTCTTTGATCATTTTAGCTATCATTACCATAGAATATACTTTCCGATGTTCGATGTCTGTCTTTCGAAATCAATTTAGCTATCCGCGCGATGAATAAGAGACTGCAGTGTGAAAAGACCGGAAAGTCCGACGGTGGAAAAGATTTTTCCGTGCGACCATCTGCATTTTCTTCATTCTATTTATATATGCAAGAAGCTAGCACGAAGCTGAGAGCTAGGTATAAATTTCTCACAGCAAAGTAACCAGTGATCCGCAATTTCAGTCTCGAGCCGGTTTAGATGCATAAACCTAACTCGTTCGAAATGACAAATTTTACTGGAGGTCGACACTCAATAGCCTAGCACGAAAAATTTGCATGAAGCTATATCCGGAAGATCATCGAGTGAAACATGTCAATCGCTATGGTGAAAAATCTTTGCGTTCCTACTTATGTATTGTCCTTAAACTAATGTATCCCGACTAAAGGGAGAGATCTCAGAAATCTCAGAAACTTTCATAGCGTTTATTTGAAATGCGGTATAATCTTCGAATTTTATCAAATGATGGTTCTTAAAATTATTATGAATAGTTATTCCTTAAATTAAAAATTTAGCAACATAAATATTTTATTTATTTATATCAAAATAAGTCCTAATGAAAATCAATTATCTATTAGTACACTTAAGTGAATATCGGTAATTTAAATTACTGTGCGAAAGCAACTTATGTATGTCAATACTAATGTATTGATCCGAATCAATCAGAGCTTCTGCTGAAAAATTGACATGCCGAATACATAGACGAAGGATCAACTAACATCATTTGGACCTGTTCCGGCATCCCAGAGGGGGGTTTACGGGAGGGAGGAGGAGGGACCCACCGTAGCAGAGAGGGCCCTTGACGGTAGCCGATATCGGGTACACAGAGCCGAGCGATACCGAAGAGGTTGCCGAAGAAGCCCGAGGACGATGGTGGGAACGCATGGCACGGTGTGTTCTCACCAGCTCTCTCGGGGCGCCTAGCTGCGAGGAGCGTCGCCGCAAGGTTGCTGCCTTATTCCTGATACGATGTTGAGGCCCATACTGCTGCAGCCGGAGCTAACACCGCGCCGTTGCAGCAACCTGCCGCTCCGCGACCTCGTTGGTTGCCATCTCGCGCGATGACAACCGTGTTCCGCGACGAGCGCCGACCGAAACTGGACCCCACATGACCCGGTCGGCCTACCGACCCTCCTCCATTGTTTCGTTCGCGTAATAGCGCATCCGGAACTCTCAAGTGCCCTCAAGACCGCGGCGCAAGAATGTAATGCGAGACGGTTCCTCCGGATATGTTTGCCAAAGATGTTTGGCCTTAATAAAAAAGCTGATCTTAATTGTCAAGATGTTCTATATAAGATAATATATATTATTGTCAATTTTAAATTTACGAAGCGAACAATAATGCGAAATTTTGCAGTGAAATTGTAGATATTCGTGTTTAATATGATTAGTATATATATATATATATTTATATCCAGTGAGAAACTGTAGCAATAAGTGCAAGATTAATCATATTAAAGAATTTTATAACAATTGTAAAGCTTTTATTGCTGAATGCAGCCATTAAGAGAAGATAACAAAAAAAAAGTTAATTTAATATTTTTTGTCAACTCATCGGAATAATTACTGTCGAACTGTTTGAATTTTTAAAAAATATTAGCCAAAAGACGATACGTGATTTATAATCGCATGTTGCTCTTGTCACGCATAATACTGTTGGTCGGACGACCGTGTAAAGACAGTAAAGAGAACAGTATAAAAACAAACTTGTATACTGTAGGGATTGTTGTGCGTTCAACTAAAACAACCAGAAGAAATCTTGCGATCCCATCAACGTACGGCGTGACGGAGGGTTCTTTCAGGTTGATCGAAGACTAAACAGATCATGTTTCCTAAAGATCAGCCGCTAAATGATTTCAACGGAGTCGTGAACATATTAGATTTAATATTGATTCATGCGAACTATCAAAACGCGCGATCGGATGGGCAAGAAAGATTAAATCATTATGACCGTGGCAAATCGCACGGTGAGTGCTCTATTAATTTTTTTTCTTTCCCTTGTAATATTTAAACCGTATTTTTAAATAATAAACTTTATTAGTAAGATCAGCGAGCGATTACGCATGAAGTCTGAAAGGAAAGAGAAGAAGAAGAAGAAAAAGAGAAGTCTAGACCGCAAAGTAAAATATTCCCACAGGAGGACGATGAAACCTCCCACGATTCTCAAAGGGAAACAGTTACGCCGCGTCAACAAGGACGCAAAATTTCAGCCTTTCTATGCAAATACATACCTGCCTCCGCACGGCCTGACTTAACACTTCTCTTTTTCCCTTCCTAATAAAACGTCGAATCCTACCGAGGGCCGCGAGTTCCTCGTGTGTCAGCCACGCGCACCGCCATAGCGGTCAGACCCCCATAATGGATGCACGAGGCACGGCTCGTTTCCTTTTCTTTCCGTATATCTTTTTCGCTCCTTCTACACGACCCTCTCCCTCCCTCTGTCCTTCCCCCTCTCTCTCCGCCCTTTGCGTGCTCGCCATTATAGGCACCCGGAATCCACCGACATGACGGAATATAAGGCAAAGGGTGAAGCCGAACGCGAATCGCAGAAACGTGGGAACCGTCGCCAGGTGATTCTTCGCCGTAAGCTCGTAAGCGTCGTGCGGGCACGAACTTTTGCGAGCCAAGGTAAAAGACTCTGCCACTCCGGAAAGGGGTACGCGAGAATGGGACGGTCCTCTCCGGGCTCTCAATACTTACGCAAGGGGGATGCAACTTGCATCAAATGCTGTGTGCAAGAGCAGTCATGTCACGAGAGCTATACGCGATTTTGAATAAGGCAACCATTATAACTATTTAAATTTACAAAAAAAATTAAAATCCATTTTTAGAAAATTTAAAAAAATTATTGATAAAGTAAATTTGTTAATATTTACAAATATAATTAATAATCAAGATAAACAATAAAAATTAAGATTTAAAAATAAAAAAATTTTATATATAATATATATAATTTTCAAATATTTTAGAAATTAATATTTTTTTTTCTTATATATTCTCGTGAAAATAATCAACATGAAGATTTTATTATTTGGAATAAATCAGAATTACCTGAGCGAGCTTGCTATTGTAAAGCATTTTTCTTTACATGTGTCCAGTACACGACTCGATTCCCAGCGGTGAAACCCACTGACCCAATTCACTTGAATGAAATATTTTTGATTCACGATTGGCATTTTCAGAACTATTGTGCTAAAGACATGTTCGTGTTATCTTCTACAATTTACCGTATAAAATTTCAGTTATAGTCCTTTTTTTCACTTTCCTATTGAAATTGATTTGTTACTAATACTTATGTTTCAATTACTTATTTAATACTATTGGAAAAGTATTTAAAAAATAATATAAAATCACACAAAATTGAAATTTTTTTATAAAGGTAATATTCTCCTTTAGATTTTATCAATTATGTTATTTATTAATAATTCAAAATTGTTTCGAGTTGTTTAAAATTAAAACGTAACACTATAATAAGAAAAAAATATATTACAAGAATATTTGTCCACATATTTTCCTTTTAGAAGAAACGAATGGCGAACGCTATAAGTGACGCCGCTGGCGTTTTTTTTTTTCATTCAATCCCACGGAAACGAGTTATTTTCCTGTATTTACAACCACGTTTCCCGGGAACGACAATCCAGATGTCGTCCTATCGACCCCACGCATGTATTTTTTTAGTGCATACCTCGACATCGATATATCAGGGTTAACTATGGTATACATATTATATATACTAATGCTCACACGGATTTTAGTTCTCGTAAAAGATTATGAAGCTCTCTTTCCTTGGGGGAGTTAGTTTTTTCGATTAATATATTACGCGAATAACATCGCGTGAGATTCGTATTGTACATAAAGCAGAAGGAGGGGATCTCTTTAAATTAAAAAAATCAGCCTCCTTACTGCGAGCGGAAATGAAGATTTCGAGACTTAGGGGTAACATTTCCTTCCTGTATGATCTTATGACTGCGTGGGTGCGAACTGCAGGTGCATCCCAAGATCGAACCCCAAAAGCAGCGGGACCAGAGGATGGGCGTTCCAAATTTAAGACGTGACGCGCCTTCTCGATCTTTCTCGAGAAGTTTGTGGTCAAGCCAAGTACTCTGAGGCTCTCAGCCTCCCGGGGTTAATGAGAAGGTCGCGACATCTGACCGAACGCCTTCCGTTATGACAGCTAGGTTGGAATATTTATGGGAAATTATGGATCATGGGAAAAAAGAAAGGATCCCGTGTAATGGATGTAACAAAGCGTTTAAAATCTGCTTGTCCAATACTTATTAATCTATACTTTGCAATGTAAACATTTTTGCAGACTTATTGGTAAATTATTATTTCACATATTTTAGTCTTTTTCTTAATATATTTTTTATGGTAAATTGTTTTAAAACATTCTATATTAAAAATATAAATAAGATATTGTATTTTCATAAACTCGCGAATATATTTTATATCTATACAAAAAAAAATGGAAGTATTGTCTTGCAATTAAACACGAATCGGCTGTAAGCAATTTCAAATGAAGGGTATCTACAAAAACAGAAACAAGGTTATGGATTCTTTTGTTAAGCCATTTATATTCTTTCAAAAATTTCAATGAGTTAAACCGTTACTAACGTTTAAGCTGGTAGAAAATTTTCAAAATTTTTGTAGCATTGCTTATCATGCTTGAGTTTTCTACATAATTATTTAAACGATTCAACAAAATTATTTTCAAATTTGTATCTGATTTTCGATACTTCAGCAAAATCATTTTTTTCGTGTAGATACAAAATTATCTTTTCTACATCCAATATAAGTTGAAGATATTTAAATTTGACTTTCACATCAAATTAAGTATATAAAGATGATTTCAGTTCACAATAAGCTAAGTATTGTGAATTTATTTGCATACATTTCGAGTAATAACTGCTTGTCAATCGATTGTTATCGAATTAACATAAACAACACTTATATGAAACGCAAAAAGGTTTTTATATCATATGGTATGTCATAAATACAGAATCGTTTCAAACATCTGGGTATCGATACTTAAAAGTGCACGAACGTGAAAAAAATTTCAGATCGATTGTATTTATCGAATCATCTCGTCAGGATCTAATTTTTAATCGTCTAATAACTTAATTTAGCTAAAGAGCTCTCATTGCTTGAACATGAAACGCATAGCTGCTCCTGCAAACGAGATAATTTATCGTAGCTAGAGCTCCCGCGCGAATTCATGATATAACACTAACAAAGAAATGATATTCACTAACAAAGAAATGATTTTTTCACCAGTATTATTTGCCTATAGCGCGCGTGATTATTTTGTTTGTTCCGGATTTTATATATTATCTTCTATAAGATATACGAGACAACAATAAAAAAAAAGTCTTCTACATTTGATAAAACTTTTGCGTATAAAATTAAAGTATAATTTAAAAAATAAAAAACATGTAGATTATAAATTGTTTTTTTTTTAGATATAATAATTTGAATAAGACGTAACTGTCAATGTCAATACAGCACAAAATAATTGATGAATCTTAGTTTTGTATATAATATGTATGTTTGTACTTTGAAACATATTTTGAAAGCTTAACGTAACGTACCTTAACGAAATAAATCAATGATGTAAGACCATCCTCAGAAGATCTTAAAATGCCGGAAGTAAAACGTAAAGCATTGATCAATAGTTTTTTTGATACTAACTTAAGCTATAGAGATTTATTACTTTATTGTTCTATTGTTCAATGAGAATATTTAACAGAAAAGCGAATATTATTAACAGATTGTTTAGTTAAATTATATCTATATTATACATTTGTCTACATGAATTATAATAAATTATAATTTCTATGATATATTGCTTCTTCTTATATTTATACACTTTACTATTTTATTCTTTGGATAAAAAAATATAGCTCTATAAAAATTGTATATATATATATATAT
>NW_017259459.1:1521964-1524647 GCF_001594045.1 Atta colombica
TTGTAAATAATTTTATTAAACTTAAAATAATTACAGTTTGTCGAAGCTTGTTGTAGCGTTGCTCAGCATGTTTGAATTTTCTACACAATTATCTTGATGATTTAACAAAATTATTTTTTGATCTGTATGATGTATAACTAAATTTTTAGATATATCAGCAAAACCATTCTTTCCCTGTAACGAAATTTTAAGCATCGATTTCGTAATTCAAAAGTAATTTTGTTATTTTAATTCGCAATTTTATATAGGTGAATTAAGTTTCTCTCTCTAAAATATGTGTAAAAAAAAAAAAGAAAAAAATAAAGCCATATTGCACATTTTATACATTCACATTTCACAAATAGCGAACACGTCAGAACATGTCACTGCGTTAACAGCGACAGCTTTGTACAGATAAATAACAGCACATTTTAAAACAATTCCCACGTGAGAGGCCCTGCACTCGGTCTCATATGCACCCGTGCAATCCGTGCATCGGATCGCATTGCGCGCGCCAGCCACACTTATGACGCGCGCATACGCATGCACATACACATGTCGGCACGCAATGTTTGCCCTTCTCTGTCAGATGATCCTCTATTGCATGCCTTTGTGCTTTACCGCTGCTACAGTCGATGCGCGCTAACAATCAGTTCTTTTTCATCGATGTCACGCCGTCCGCGTCGTGACAAAAATTGATTGAGCCGCTCGTAACATTTTATCATTAGAATTTTACATGCCATTATTACAATGTATGGAACGAAACGTCTATAGTGTATTTTTTTGTGAAATAATGAAGACAAAAAATAAAATAATTATATAACGCTTATATTTAGCATTTGTTTATAGAAGATTGTAAGATACTCTTGTAAAAAGTTTTCTTGTAGGAAGTACTTATAAAGGATATAATTATACCAATTGAAAATAAATTAAATATATCGCCTGCCTGGTTGCAAATTGCCCAAACCACTTCCGATATTATCTTCACAGGATGTAGCCCAAATTAAATAAGCGACTGCGTTGCACGAGGTTATATCCTGCAGACGGCGTGAATTCCCACACATCAACAGGTCTCAGGAGGGCCGAGGACCTCCCCACCTTTGGAGTACCCAATATCCCACTCCGGGACGGACTTTTCCCCACTCTTTACGGGTACATCGGCATGCGGTCTTCGAAATCGAAAACAGTTACCCTCAATACCCCAAGCGAGGCGTCCATCAGTGAAGATGGACTTCTTTACATATCACTTTAACTTAATTTCGAAGTCACACGTTGACACAAGACCGACTGCCTGACTAATGGCAAAAATTGTTATATTTATTTATTTAAAATAAGCATCGGTGCTTACTTTGGTGCAAATATTTTTCATATTTGCATGTTTGAAAGCACTTGGTTGTTGAAAAGAGTTTCAGTGTTCTTTAGTGCAAACGTTCAACTTTGACTTATATTGTGAGTGTAATCAAGATCAGGATAATTCTCAAGAATTAATTTAGTAATTAATTACAATAAGTGCATTCACGCGCACAGAAG
The DNA here is from genome assembly GCF_001594045.1 of Atta colombica. NCBI lineage: Eukaryota > Metazoa > Arthropoda > Insecta > Hymenoptera > Formicidae > Atta > Atta colombica. The sequence goes on from NW_017259459.1 coordinate 1,523,474, forward strand.
ATATAATGATCAAGATTTCTGCTTAATAGTGGATTACCATAACTACAAAATGTTAGGCAGTGAGGAAGAACTCGAGCCTCAGACACATTCGGGAATGACGAAAGCGGAATTGAGGAGGGTGAATATATTTTGTAATCAGACGAGATTAATTCTCCGTTGGCAATGTTGAATTTTAAAGACAGTCAATTTTTTGATTGACAGTTTTAGATAAATTAAGTTTGATTTAAATTAAATAAAGATAAAATACAACTTGTGTAACAGTAAACATTTGTTAATAAAAGTTTTATAAGTCTAAGAATGTTTTAAGAATTTTTATGTAATCCGGAACAAAAAATATAATCTGCACTGAAGTTTAAAAACCTATTTTGTGAATGAAGGGTGAAAATTTCACATTGTCGAAGGCTGAATCTTTTCAATCATTTCAATTATTCCGAATCATTCTAATCATTCCAATTTTAATTGTATAGAAAGTTTTTATATCAAAAATTAATATATTTTATTCGAAACAGAAAGAAGTAACAGACATGATGTTTAAAAAAAATATTTACCATTGTGAATAAATAATGAATATTAATCCTATTATTTCAGAGCAACAAACCGATTATGGAAAAACGACGACGTGCTCGAATTAATCAATATCTTGATGAACTGAAGAATTTTATACTCGTTAGTGAAAAAGACGTAAGTAGTATTTAATTATTTTTTTATAATAAAATAGAGATTTTAAATACTGATCAGTACTGATTAAAATAGCTAATTAATTGATATTACTTCTACATGAAAATTAACATTTTTTGAATCTTTTAATATTTTAAACATATAATATTTTAAATTACTCTGTCAAAATAAAGTAAAGTGACAAACGACGACATCAGCAAAACACTGAAATGATAGCACGACATTGCATGCCAGTCAGTACACGCATGATTTTGTTTGCCCTTGTGAGATACACATTGCTGGCGCCGTGTTAAAACATGTCGTAGAAAAACGTGACTTCTGCGCTGTTTATCTAGAGACGTGATCCGCTTTATGAGAGATAACATAAAAAAAATGTGCTACCTTTGATCATATTCTGAAGAATGTCAAAGAAATAAACATTTTTGCATTTACAATATTATTACATATACATATGTATATATAAATATATATATATATAGAGTACATAAAAATAAAG
>NW_017259459.1:1524747-1534313 GCF_001594045.1 Atta colombica
TTTTATCCAAAGTAGGAAAAATTAGACAGTCTTTTATTATTAAAAATTGTTGTATTACAAACTATATAAAATGTTCAACTTAATATTTTTTAAGGCAAAATGAAATCGTGTATTCCTGTCGATTTAATATCTATTTAAAAAATTTAATTTTTGTTACGATAATATAAAACTCTGAGATATATAAGACTAACTGATCATTGTGTCGGTAGCGGAAGTTGTCATAACGGATGTATATTGAATGTATTTGATCAGGTTGTCCACTGTGGACCCCTTTTCCCGTCGGCATCCTCTGCGACAGGATCCGTTTTAGACTAGAAGATTGGACGAAAGGAATGGGGGTACGTTTTGTTTTAGTATTTTAGTATGTCTCCGCATGGGAAACACATGGAAACAGGATCCTCATACAGGATCCGCATAATCTCTGTTCTGCAGATTTTACAATAACATTTGAACTGGTCAAAAAAAAAGGACAGAGAAACCTCTTAAAAAAATCTCCAATTGCTTCGCTTTGAAACTGACATGTTAATATCTGTAACTTTCAAAATCACATTCGTTATTTCAATACTGTAGAATCAGTAATGATTTGAAATGTAATGTTTAATATAAATATATCAACGTATTTAAAGATAGAAAAAAATTAAAAATTTTCAAATAAAGCAAAAGAAGAAAACTATTAAATAAATGAACTGTCACTGAAGTAAATGAATTGATTATTGATTAATTAAGATTTATCTTGCTTTTTTACGGATCAAAGATTCTCTGCCGCGTAACACAATCCGTTGAGGTTGATTTCTCAAACAGGGATGTATAACAAGACAAGACGCTCTCACCATTCTTTCTCTTCACTCTCGTCCAGATGACTTCCGCTACCTGCTCACTTCAGTGTGTCCGTCCCGTTTGTCCGAAACGCCCCACGCGTGTTCGTGGGAACCTCGAAATAATTATTACGAAGAAAAAGAATCTCATCTCAGATTGCAGCCTCTTTTGTTGACCGTATCATCTTTAAGGATCCAGCTCCGGTCCGCGACGACGGTGCGGATCAGCGAAAAAAGGGGAGATGCGCAACGCCTCTGCTTTCTTTTTTTGTCAGTCCTTTAACAGGTGCCATTTCTCCGCTCTTGAGTCTTGGGTGTCAAATTCACTCGCGGGAAAATCGATATCTGCGATATTTCTCTCATCCTACGCAATATATTATTCTTGTTATATTTTTGCAAATAATTTATTGGCACGGCTGGTTTTACGTATATAATTTTATTGCATTTCTTAAAAGTCAAAATGCTATGTACCAAATCATAAGGCATTTATATGTGTAAATGATCTTATATCGACTCCCACGCTCATTCTTTAAGTGATCGCAAATTTACCATAAAAATGCGAACGTCGGGATGATCCGACAGGATAAGGTTCAAAGAATTGAGAGGATACAATGGACCCTTGAAAAAGAGGACCATACTACTATTGAGGTATTGGTGGTTAAAGGGCTGATGGGAATTTCTACGGCATAAGCTCGATTCGGGGAAGGTCACGTTCATCAGGATATCTGAAAAAATCCGCTTCGTGATATTTTCGAATCGTTTCCCACGATTGAATTGATCGTTCATAAGTGGCAAATTATTTAAGAGTAATTTTATTTAGTAACCTTATTTTATATATTAACGATTTAATTTAAAAATTAAAATAATAATGAACACACAATAAGTAATAAAATAATGCATTATTTCATATATATATATATACAGTATATAAATTTATTACTTTATATATTCATATATAATATATGTATGAATTATTATATACGATATGTTATAATGTATACATATGTATACAATTCACATTCGCTTATCGATAGATTATTCCATAATGGCATGTTTGTGAGAGATAAACGTCCCTAAGCAATTCACGCGTGACTTGAATAAAACGATTGTTAATGATCTATTGCATGCAGTTTATAATAAAAAAAATCTAGGAGAATGTGTGTGAGAACAGACGTCCTTAGGTGCCCTTAGGCACTAACTATAAAATAGGCTGCATTAGCTACTGTAGTTGCTAGACTGTTATTACGGTAACAGTTCACATCAAGTCAATTATATGGGCGTATCGCGTATCATACTATACATTTCTTCAATAGAGGATCGATGTCGAAGAATTCTTCTTCTGACAAGAAGCCAATTCCTCGGATATAGTTACTGATCTTTGAATAAGAAGAAATCTCCCATTTTATATCCCTTTTATTGTAATATCCCTTTTACCGTACCTTTATTGCCGACTAACTTCCGTAGATAACATAGAGCTCTTTCAGTACCGATGCACGTTATACTTTCTAACTTCTCGACCGAAAGGTCATTTAGGTCATTTCAAGGTCATTCTTTTTCTATCCAAATATGTTTAATGGATAATATAATAATATACACAATTTGTTTTTGTATTATTAATTATTATATCAATAATTCATATTGTGACTTTTATCATTTTTGCTTGTTATAGCCAACTAGGCACTCGAAGCTCGAGAAAGCCGATATCCTCGAAATGACGGTGAAGCATATACAAACGATGCAGCGGCAGCAATTGAGTACCGCCGTCGCCAACGATCCGGTGGTACTAACGAAATTCCGTTCCGGATTTTCCGAATGTGCTACCGAAGTATCACGATACATCAACCGCCTCGAGAACGTCGACCCTGCCATCAAGCAACGATTGGTATCACACTTGAACAATTGCGTGAGCCATCTCCAGCAAATGGCGCCATTCTACAGCCAGTACGTGCCCTACATGCCGGAACGTCTCTATCCGGAGGTAAAGGTTGGTTTCCAGAGCGATTTCCAGAATGGGGATGAGAATAACAACGGTAGCGCGAGAATACAGATACCGAATGGAGTCCAATTGATTCCGAGTCGACTGCCAACGGGCGAATTGGCATTCTTGGTGCCGCAATCCGCCGGGATCTCCGCGAATTTTCCCTTTTTTCCACCAGCTACGGATACATCTACAAGGATCGGTCAATCGTCGGCTTTTACCGCCGTTCATCGGCCACACACCCCATTACTAAGCCCTTCGACTTCCACGTCGAGTTACGGCGATGAGAGTCATCATTCGGAACATCCACGGGCGACGACGCCTAACCATCATCAGCCGCAACATCAATTCAAATTACCCGAACAGAGTCCTGCGTCCTCAAAGAGCTTCTCATCCTCGCCAGAAACCCAGAAACCGCAAATTAGCTCGACTAGTGACCGAAAGTCACCCGCAACGACATTCTTGGAATCTAAGGTCGTGGATAATAATGTTGCAAATAAAAAAGACGTTGCGGAAAGTTTGGACAATGCCACTCATACGAATGGTACCATAATGCACGGTTTGCGACAGCCGCTTTCCGTAATTACAGACAAGACTTACAATCGCGCCTCGAGTGGCTTGCTGCTCAAGAGAGACGGTTTCAGAAGACGTCATTCCGACGGGCTTTTGGCGATCTCAGATAAGAGACCAAGATATCAAGAACCCACTAGTTCGACCTCCTCGATGAATAATACCGACGTGCTTAAGAGCACAAATGAGCAATCTTCCGCAATTCCTACCCAAGATTTGCCCGGAAGTCAGAATTGTCAGACACCACGAAATTGCAATGCAAATTCCGATAACTTCCCAGCAAGCTCAGCAGGTTCTTTTGCTACTAACGGCGATATGTGGAGACCCTGGTGATCGTTATTGCTAAAAATGAAAGATTAAAAATATTACGAAATTGAACAATTATTTTGGAAATATTTAACAAAAGGCGAATTAGATGTATTTTCTAATTAGAAATTATCAAATTATAATTGATTAGCGAGAGCGTGCCATGAAAATATCATTTTACATATTTTGGAAATTGGTTTCGGTTTGCATAAATCACAGAAATAATCAAGAAAACAGAATTTTTGTGTGATACATATTATGTATTTCTTGTTAAACTCGGTATTTTGAAATATCGTAAGTAATTCTAGTAAATTAAAAAATAGTTTAAAGATAAACAAGCTCACTTTAATGATGATAAGGCGATTTCGTGCGTGAAATTGATTATATATTTTCTGAGTAAGTACTGTTAATGTACTTGATGCATCATTATGCATCTTCGCCATTTCGTAAAGACTCATAAGCTTTAAATAGATTAAACAATATTTTGTTAAGTCTGTCACAACGCGTAATATGTGAATAGCTCTGTATATATTTCCATTTATTATTTAATTAATTAAACCTGTCTCTTATAAATTATAATATTACGTAAATCAATATTATACGAGTGATGACTATTTTCAATGATCTGCGATGTCTAACGATGGTCAGTATTGTTAATTAACACGTTTACTGTTACAAAGATCTTAATGTACTCCGCAAAAAACAAATTAAATGTCACATAATTTGATTTTAAGGTAAATTTTTACAAATTTTTCTAATTAAGTCAGTTCCATAATATACACTGTTAGAAATGTAATCACGAATTTCCTTTACATGTAAATGAAGCTCATGGTTAAATTTAAGTTACAGTTATCTAAATGTAATAAACGTGTATATTAAATTTATGAAATTTAATGTATTTTTCATAAAATTTTGTGAAAAGTATATTAAAAATCATAAATTTTCATGAAAAATACATTAAATTTCATGTACACAAATGTACTTTTCAGTTATAAATACATCAAATACATTAAATTTAATATAATGTCATGAAATTAAGTTCAAATTGTGTAACTTAAAAGTATATTAAATTTCATGAAATTTTTAATAGGGTATAGAATTTTCTATATTTTGTTAATTGCGTTTTATTTGTATATTAATATGATATATTAAAACATTAAAGTGGCGACTATCATTCGTGGCATTCAACGTGTTAAAATAATGTAAAGAGTTTGTGATAAAAAAATATAACATTGAAATACGATCTTGAAAAAGACACGATGTTTATTTCTTATTTTTTATTATTGCATGTACAATACATTCGTCGACAAAATAAATAAATTTATAGAATGGAAACCAACCTCATTGTAAGTGTTACAATTCTATCTCGCAAAAAAGCTCCTACATATTCTACCAATATTCCACGATCTACCATATTCCACGATCTCGTAAAAGCACGGAAATTTTCCTCGTTGAAAGAGCCATCGGAGGCGCTTTACCCTTTTAAGGAGCGTTAAACGCGCTCCGATTCATAAACTGGAACTTATTCTTTCCTTTTTTGCCGATAAAGGAGCAAAAAGCTGTGGAGAATGAGAATTTCAACCACCTGTTACACCGCAAAACCACCCGCGTTCTCATCGACTGAATGCTTAAACTGATTTATCGACAGAAATCGCAAACTTTGTAAATTCCCTTAGTCTTATTCTTAGAGCGCACATACTTATGTTTAAAAAAATTTTAAATTATTGCTTACTGATACAGAGATGATCAAACAATACAGTCGATTACGCAACCGGAATGTATAACAAAAATATACCCAAAATTTACGAGGAATTCGAACGATTTAACAAATCATTGCAAATTTAACATTTGTTTTATCTGGCTGATTTAAATAGTCATAAATATGTAGTTGTCGCTGTGACATAGTATTATTTACAACCAGTTTTAACGTATTGAAATCCTGTACAAGTTCGAGCATTGACAGTGAGATGGCGACACATATATTTGAGATTAATTCATATTAAATTTTTTACTCTCAAACGCAATCATCAAAGAATGCCTGTAAATTATGACATTACGAATTTTCATTACATTTTCATCGCAAATAAATCTAATTTGCTAGAAATCGAAACATAAAATTAACAGAACGTTTCTAACATTTGTTGATTAGTTTTATATTGAAACGAACAAAATTACAAGTAAAAACTAAAAAAAGGAGGTATTAGCTTATCTGCTTGTAAAGTATTTTGTATTACCATGTATATTTTTAAAACCGATATTACTTAAATATCATTAAAGTTGATATAATTAACTATGGCAATAAATAATTAACTATGGTAATAAAATGTTTTGTATAATTTCAAATACTTCAATAGGGTACAAACAATGCTACTTTCATTAAAGATTATTGTATTCATTTTTTTAATATAAGGAAAACGAAATTAAAAGGAACAGCGAATTTTATTTTAGTTTCTTTCTTCGATCCTTGTGTGACGGGGTATCGTCCAACGTTGCGCGAGGCATCGAAGTCGCCGATTCGTTCGCTTAAATTCGGGTTTAATATCACACACTCTGCTCGTCCCTTTTCGATATTCACGTGCACAATGGGCCTCGATGTCGGTGTATATATAGATTCTGGCTGTGAGTAACTCCCGTACACTATATCACGAGTATAAATAATTACTCCGGCGCACAGCAATTACTATAAGTTATGGCGCGGCCGCTACAATTTGCAATGTCAAGACATAAACACTGCTACCGCTTACATTTGAATACATTAAGACGATGGGAGTCTCTGATTGGACTGACGGGAAGTGGTGCGGTCCCGTATCGGTATGTGAGCTACGATCTGGTGGTTGACGATTTTTATTGAGGAAACGATCATCTCGCGGGTCTCTCCCGGCAATCATGGCCGTTGCTATTGCAGTCGCAAGTTGCCGCTTGATGGATCTCCATTCCCATTCCGTTCGCGAGCACACGTTAAAGTGGATCTGCGATTTTTCATTGATATGTTGAAGTATTTACGGGACGACAGAGATCTATTCTCGTACAATTGTCTTATGATAATCCGTGGATCTTACGTTCGTGATAGATTGCACGATTACAGAGCCCAATATGTACCTCGTTTTTTTTCTCAATTTGGATGTTTATCGCGAGAATGGAAAAATGAACGCAACGATTGACAATGAAGAGTCTTATGCTTACCCGACGGCGGATCTCTTAAACGTTGAGTTGACAGTCCAATTAACCTTTAGAGGACGAAGATATATTTTTAAAATCTTACAGCTTTTTCTTGAGTAAGATTTACAATAATTCATTATTTCATTCCTTGTCTCAAAATATAACACTATTTCAGAGCCACTCAATCTATAGCTTTCTTCATTCTGTAAAGGTTAAAAGTATAGAATAGCGAAGAAGTAGATGCTAATTTTTGTCTAAAAAAAAATTGATGATCTCTTCATGCCAATCTGTAATAAATTTAACATTCCAAGTTGTTTGATACAAGCATATTGCGAAATTAGACATATCATAATCTACCATTCGCTACGGCGAATGATGTAAATGCATAGCGTGCAACGCTAAAGATCTATAAATCACAGGGAGCAATCGCGAATCCGCGATAGCGGTGAGAGAAAACCTATAGCCGCATGCTCGCAGCTCTATTCTCTATTACCAGAATCAAGTTCGAAACAGCTTCCCAGACCAAACCATGATCTTGCCGGGCAACTCATCGATCGGTTGAAAAAACGATCGTCGAAAGCCAACCGAGTGCATAGGCTGTTTTCGTTGCGGTATACGACCAGACGCGAGTGCCTCCGGACGGCGGATATAGCAATCGCCGAGTGTTTTTCGCGAGTAGTTATATTTCGATGGGTATCCGATCGCAAAAGAGAGAGGAAACGACGCCGGGTGCCGACGCGCGAAGGGTAAGGGGGGAGGGGGATGATGGAGGCGGAGGTTCCGTCCGCGCGTATGTGCGGCCGCCAGGCCATTTGCCTCTGCGGTCTCTTGATTCCTAGCGACTAAATTTTCATCTGTACTCATTCAAGTTTTAATGTGTTTTTGCGGCATCAGTCATTCAAACTTAATCAACAACCGGTTACACGTCGGTGCGCGAGCGCGACCACACAGATTCGCGCGGCGTCGTCGGTACAGGCGGTAGAGGCGGTAGAAGCATACGCGGGGTGGCCGCGTGGCGCGGCTCGCGAGTGTGTAGGTGTGCGGGCGCGACGGAATATTGGTCGGGCGCACTGTGACGAGAGCGTATTAATTATAACTCTGGTCAGAGGAACGTCAAGAGATGCTTTCGCAGATACCTACGATAAATTGTCGGTTTACCAGCAAATCTCATTTCCAAACCCCGCCATTTTTCCGCTCGTTTATCCACGCCCATTGGGAGAGCACCGCGCGCTACGGCGCGCTCGGCCAACGTCGCGGTATTCCCTTCCTTTCACGTGTACACACGTGTGTATATCCGGCCGCAGTGCACGACTGTCGCGTGCACAAGAGTGCGATGACAGCGGAAGGGAGAGCGTTTTTACCCAATAAAGTTGGTGAGCGTAATAGGAATGTCGGCATTAACGAGTTCATTCGGCGCTTATCGGGCATTGCCGGTCTGCGACGTGTCATGATAAGGTTTTATTCATTTTGAAATCCATAGAATATCTTGCGTATGTTTTTCGTGCGATTATTAATCGCGTCAGAGCGCAGAAATTACCCGTGACGTCAAAATAAATTATACCATTTTAAATAATATTAGATTTATCAAGAAATTGTCGAAATTTTCATATCACAAAGTCTTACGAAAATATTTTATCTTGAAAAAAGATCTTCTCATGTATATATAAATGTAATTTAATTAATTAAATCATTTTAAATTTAAATGTAATATTGCAATACATTGCAGTTTACGTGCTCAATGTATTACAATACGGTTACCACGTTGAGAAGGAAAAAAAAAGATGGAACTAAACCACGCAATTAATTGGCCAATTTCCAAACATTCTTTGTAAACCTCAGTAACGAAGTTTTGTACGATACACAGTACCGAATTAGCTAAACGTAGCGGAGAAGTGTCGGTGCAAGTAGTCCGAGAGACATTTATTTGGCTGTCTCCGAAGCGGTTGGGAGTTCCGAAGAGAGTGTGGTACTGAAGGGGAGCAAGTAAGAGATACTGTGTTAGCCCTAGTAGGAAGTAGTACATCCGATGGAGAAAGAAACACAGCAGCGGTAGCAACCTCGAGTAAGGTAGGATATAGACAGAAAAAGAGAGAAGGAGAGAGAGAGAGAGAGAGAGAGAGAGAGAGAGAGAGAGAGAGAGGTCGGGAATTGCCTAACAAAAGAGAAAGAGAAAAAACCGTAGGGAACACAGGAAGAAAGGGAGGAAGGAAGGAAGATAAAGAGACTCGTTTACCACAAAACTCAAAAGAGAAACGAGGATGAGAGAAAGGTGTTGAAGCGTGACCAAGAGAAAGGAAGAGGAAGGGAAAGGAAAACAGAACGGGAATGTAAAGGGTGTGCGTGTACGTGTGTGTGTGTGTGTGTGTGTGTGTGTATACGCGCGTACACATGGCGATGGTGTGAATGAGAGAGGGGACTCGGAGTGGAAGGCAGGAGTGGAAGAAGGACAGGTGCGAGGGGTCCGGAGAGCAGGAGAAGCGAGCATGTTTTATTAAGTGCGTCGCGCATGGAAAAAGCACGAGGCAATTTTCAGGTGCTAAAGCGGCTGCTGATAACGCGAGACCGCGTTTCAAACAGTCAGTTACACTTTTCAAGTCGTTATACCTGATACTGTTTGAGCGCGCACTTAGCTCGGAGTTGATTGCGAATCTCGAGGAGTCGAAGATGGAAAATCGGCGGCGCTCCCGCGTGCCACATCCCGGTACTTGTTGCACATACGAATTTCCATTGTATCGTGT
>NW_017259459.1:1534413-1541422 GCF_001594045.1 Atta colombica
TTATAACCGATAAACGAGAACTGATATTGCAAATATGATTTGCACGACTCTCACGCACGTGCACACATTGAAACAGAAATGTAATGTATCTGTGATAAAGTTTATCTAAAACGATACATTCATCGTTAACCGTTGTTACATAAATTGTCATATTACAATTTGACAGTTTCGTTGTAAATTACTATGCTTGTTTGAACGGTGCGCAGGCAACATAAATACGAACGGAAGAAATTGTATCAAGTAGCTAGAGCGAATGACAGAAAGTGTTTCCTTTTATCGATGCAAACATTTGTTTCGATTCTTAACGCGAATAGTGATGTGACTATCCCCCGAGAACGATGGTATAGTCGGTGTAGAGAAAAAGGATTATATACATCGTTAACGCGCGCTGATACGACGGAAGGCAAGCCATCTATTATTTCAGCCGTCAATGAGATGTGTCAGCGCTGACGGATGTACGTCACCCGCGGTGTTCGTCTGGCAGACGCGGCCGACTATCCCGCGAGGGAAAAAAATCCCGGAAAAGTGGAGGAGAGGCGTCGACAAAGTGAGAATTAATATTCAATCGCATTAACGAATCGTCGCTGGCGACGCCATCGTTATATCAGTGGCATACACATACCGGGGAACAAGGGGGACGCCGTCTGACGCGGCGGATGGGAACAGCGTCGTGCGGGGAACAGACAGAGAACGAAAGAGAAATCAAGAGGGAAGGGGAGGAAGCGCCACTGGAACAAACCACCCCCCGCGTCGTTTCATCTCGCTCCGAGTGCGACGCCAAATGAAAATACCGAAGGACAATGGAAATACTAATGATTGATTGGATACGAAAAAGAATTATAATTGAAAAAAACGCGGAGCGCCAGCTAAAAAAAAGCAGTGGTGGCGTGAGAGCGGGGAAGGAGGAACGCGCGGGTACGAGGGAGAGAGAGAGAGAGAGAGAGGGGGGGAGGGGGGGAGAGAAAAGAGAGACAAGGTGGTAGGAGAGAAAGAGAAGGCGGGCGAACTATTGGGAATAATATATCAATACCCATCGAACCCACGCATACGAATGCGACGGTTCGGCGAGGGTGCTTGCTCGGGGGTAAGGGGCGCCGGGGTTCGCTCGATCGGTAGGGGCGGGCACGAAGGGGTACGAGGGCGTTCGGAAAGAGTAAAAAATATTACACCCTCACATACTGGCGCCACGTCGCGGATAAAACGGGCACTGACCAATACCAATAACGGGCGGCACAAAAGAATGGCCGGTCGGTGTGCGAAAAACAGACCCACACAGCGCCCCGGCTCCTCGCTGCTTCGGTGGCATTATAGCTTTTCACGTACCCGGTGGCTCCTCGATACAACAGCGACCGACTCGTCGGACCGGTTCGTTTGAAGGAAATTTCGACGCGGTCATGCGGCGCCACGACCGACGAGGAAGTCCCGTGGAAAAATTAACCCTTGTAGTGGCCGGGGCTTTTTTTGGCACGTTAAGTACAGCCCTAGGGACGACAACTCGCTCTTTTCTTTCGATTTTTCGTTTTGGATTCACTATTTTTGCTTTTATGAGCAAACTGCAGAGGAAATAATATATGTTGTCGAGATTATTTTGATTAAAGTTATAGAAAACGAAAAACCAATCGTCCTATTTTTCTTTTTTTATCCGATGTTTTTAACACTGATTCCTTCAATATTACTTGATTATAAATGCAATTATGGTGTTTGGAAAATTTGCATTTATCTAACTTAAAAATTATATTATTATCATAAAATGAATATAATATTTAGGATCATCAAAAATAAAATAATGTGCCACTTAATAAATTGATTTAGAATCGAAAACATAATTTAGTTAACTACTACCTATCGTTTATTGATGGAATTTTAAATAAAGTATTCTGAATTAATTGACCGATATGAGACACTTGAAATATGTTTTTATTCTCCGAAATATATAGAATTATAACATAGTTCTCTATGAATAATAATAGAAAAATTATATCTGTTTAATTTTAATAATATATAATTTTGTGATTTTATTATTTATATGCTTCTTTTTATTTCTCGTAAATGTGTGCGATATGCAAATAATTTATAATGCTAATATAGTTATTAATAATTCTGCGAAATCGTAATATAACATGAAAAAAATTAGGGTATTCGCTGTTCGAAATGCTACAAGTTCCTTGGCACTTTACAACATCGAAGCGTTCTCCATCTCGCCAATGATCCGGACAGGCGACACCGGTCACCAGTCCACGCAGCTGTCTTGTTCGCTGACTTGTTCCGGGCAACCCTGTAGATGCCACATAGCACGGGCACACGGTATGGGTGGGTACGAAGCGCGCGTTTAGCATTTGAAAAAAGTGCTGGCCGGGCGACCGCCTCTCGCCCGAATCTCCCATACACCCGCACAAACAAAAGGCTACATTTAGCATTAAAAAAGCACGCAGACCGGCGCTGCCGCGAGGAGGGTGAGGAGGAAGAATCAAGAGGGGAAGAGAGAGGGATGGGTGAGATACGTGCAGACCGATGCCGGTTACTCTCATCTCCGCGGCCGCACGGCTGGACATGCGGTCCTCTTCCACGATGCGCACATCCGCGCGCGGCCGCACGCACGCACACGCACACGTTTTAGTCCGAGAATAGTGTGAGCGAGAGAGAGAGAGAGAGAGAGAGAGAGAGAGAGAGAGAGAGAGAAACAAATGGATAGTGTGGATAGCGGTGAGGGATAGCGGTGAGAGAAAAAGAGAGAGAACTCAAACGCGAGAGAGTCGACCGTGCGCTGAGCGTATACCAGGCCACGAGGCCGGTGGTACGAGGGCTTTGGATCGGGACAGAAGTGGTTGATGCATTGGGACAAACACATTTGGCATTAAAACAGCTCCGACACTACGTAGTCTGCAGGAGCAACGTCCCACCGGCGACGCAGCGCGGCGGCAGCCGACAACGGTGGTGGACCGAACGCGCGCGCGTGTTACACGGACGGAAACGCACACGTTACGCATTGCATTTCGTCTCTTTTCCACTACTTTTTCTTTCTTTCCTTTTCTGTTGTTCTATCTCTCTTTCTTTTTCTCTCTCTCTCTCTCTCTCTCTCTCTCTCTCTCTCTCTCTTTTTTCCCCGTGATCCATCGCTATTTCGCTTCCTATTCTCTTTCTATCGGTACTCTCTTTCTGTCACCTTCCACACGTTGCGATCCCGGCGCGCGCGAAGCGTTGTACGCGGAGTAACACACGTCCGTGGTAGCTGCGCGCGTGTGCTTGTACCTATCAATCGTGTTCGGGGGCTGCATTTTTTCTCGTCCACCACGAGCGGGCCTCCGCGCCGGAACGTGAGGCGGAATGAAAATAGAAGTGCAGTAACGTCGATGAAAAAAAAAAAAGGAAAAATGATCGGAGCCCCGGGCCGTGTGACGGCATTTCGACGACGGCCGCGACGGCGCGAGGACGCACCGCGCGATGCCGATTTGCGGATTGTCGACGTCGCACCGATTTCTTTACGCGGGGACAGTTGGAACGCATGTTTATCCCGTTTCGCAAAACAGTTATATAACTTTTTAAATTTCCCCCGCCTTGTGCAGGCGTTTCAAGAGTTTATCGAAAAATAATGTATTTCTAATAAAAATTTTGTTATTGTTGAATAAAATTAAAAAAGAACAATCAAAAAAGGAGTTATACAAGATATAGTCACAAAAAATGTACAATTACATTTATTACTAAATTAAAAGAATTCGGTTCGACTTGGTCTTTATCAGTTATTTTAAATTATAAACTAAGGAAGCTATAATACAAATTTCTAAACTTAACACATATAAAGAAAGAGAATGCGAATAAAACGAAATCAATAGTAATAAAAGACCATACCAAAATGTCAAAATTTAAATATACGTTTAAATATACAATAAGAAAAATAAAGTGAACACAATATGTAAGATATATTAGACAATTGGAAAAGATTTTATCTAAATTATTCATTGTCTTGAATTAGACATTTGATCGCAATACTATATTATATCCCATGTAATGACGAACAAGAAATACAATGATACATAGTGCATAGCGACAATTATTTATATCTGCCGGAACAAGTTTACATAATGCGATACCGAAGCTTCGTACATAGCGGATGGAAACGCTCGAGTTTAACTCACTTTATTTGTGGTATATTATAACAGGCACATAAATCACATGTAATTTATCCGTTACATATTACGTCATTTTATATCGAATTTGCGCGTTGATAATGTACCCGGCACACGATCGAACGGTGTACCTATATTTTTGCCGATCATATAACCAACAGTTTCACCTTTCAAACTTCATCCTCCGCATTCCACCCCTCAATCTCTCGCTCGCACCTCATCTTGATTATATTACGCGTAATTAGTATAACTCTAGAAGCATCAGGCAATAAAGTATTATCGAACGAAACGGAGAACGGTGTATCGAGAACTAGGGAGAAGAAAAAGTGAGAAGATGAAGAGAAGAAGAGGAGGAAGAGGAAGAGAAGGAGGAGGAGGAGGAGGAGGAGGAGGAGGAGAAGAGGCAAGAGCAACGAAAAGCAAGCAGGGAGCCTGTCCAGTCTTCTCTGCCTCCTTTGGATAATTAAAAATAATCCCCGCGGCCCTTTACTCCTTTTTCGCGGCTCATTAAATCGACCATAAATTATGCATCGAAAATTACGGGCAGGGCCACCGAATATCGGTACCAAGCACGGGCCTCCGACCGGCATAATAAGCAATTTGTAATCAAGAGGCGTCGTACGGGTGTTATAGTTAGTAAGAAATCCAATGGAAGTCCCATCCCGTCCCGTCCCATCCCGTTCCGTCCCGTCCGCGGAGTGCCGGTCGAGGTGGCGCGGAGCGGGGGCGAAGGCAGACGCGTAAAAAGAATTGCAAATTGCGAATTAGCATTATGTCCCGTCTACTCAAATCGTTATTATCCCCGACGAGTTCTGTGCCGCTTCGTCCGTGCTTGCCCCCGGGGATGCGCTTTGTCGTGATACTCGGCGCAAATCGGATTCACGTCGCTTCGAGTACCGAGGTATCCGGTTAATACGGGCCAGGAACGGACGAAAATTAAATATCGCGCGTATCTGCGGTGCGTTCGCCCATGCCGTGCGCGCGCTACGCCGCGAAAAATAGCCGGTAAACCAGGAAGAAACCGCAGCGGTTCGCCGCGGTGCCTCGCATCGACCACACAAAGAATCCCTGATCGACTATTTCTGATCTATTAAGCAATTTTTCACGCGCGATAAAAATTATTTTTGCGTGAAGAAACATGTTGGAAATATTTCATTGTTTTTCTCTTCACTTCTTATTTGAAGGATTTATTTAAGTTAAAGTACGGTTTCTTGTGATGATGATAAAATGTTGAATTTTCTTTTCTTAATAACTTGCGTAATTTATGATGATTTATGTGAAAAAAGCTGATGCAAATATCATACACACACACACACACACACACACACACACACACACACACACACACACACGCACCCACGCACGCGCACACACGCACACACGCACACACGCACACACGCACACACGCACACGCACACACACACGCACGCACGCACACACATATATATACATATAGAAAAATATACGTAAACATAATTGTAATGTAATTGAGCTCACAGTTCACCGTATTGTGCTTTTGTGTAAATCAGTAAGCGTATATCGGCAGATGAAGCGACGCTGTGTTATATGTGCGTGTATCTCGCAGAATGTGCACATCGTGTATGAATGAATAAAATATAACGTAAATTTTTCTTTTACGTTAATTATTTTTTACATCATAGATATAGTTAGCCTGTTATATAATGGCAAGTCTACTGAATATAATATTAATAAACTGAGAATATATAAAATAATTAGAGATATTACTAAATTAAAAAAAATCATACATTGTTACAAGCTTACCAGTCTGATAAATATCGTACCACTCATTATGTTGGAATATTGCATATATAATAATTTTGAAAAACAGAGTTTTGTAAAACATCTTTGTAAAGTGAAAAGTGTCCTATAAATGTGATAAATTGTTATATATTATTTTTAAAGTAGCACATTTATTATATGGAAAAAGAAAGAGAGAACTATTCTGAATTTAAATTCTTTGAAAAATGAATTATTTATATAAAATGTATCTTTTCAATGATACGATGTGTTTTAATATTAATACTTGCGACATGGCATCAAGAGCTTAAATTCGTAAAAAGACGAAGAAAAAGGGAAGAAATCTAGAAGCACGATGAAAAATCGCATTGCCAGTCACATATTTTCGCGTTATGCGTATCAGATTAGTTAAACAAGATACAAATGCCGTACACGCGCGGCGGTTAATCGTACAGCGTTATATCGGAGGCATTATTCAATCTATCGGATCGATCATATGTATCCGCGCCTGATAAACGCGTAAACGTTATGAAAGCACTTTGTGTATTGATGTTTACTTTGAAAAACAGGATTAAAACGGGTATCGTGGAAATTCGGTTGATGGAGGAACCGGCGGCGGCCGTGTCTCGTTGGACCGAATTTAAATAGTGGCCAAACCATATTATTGTATTAATAAATGGAATTAGCGAAACAGTAAAGTGCTTTTAACGGGCGGTGTCTATCCTGACTTCTCTAATATGACAAATACACTACAGTACTCCGCCGGTTTCGGCGTTCTTGCATTCATTAAATGACGGTCGCAATGCGCCTCGCGGTTATTAATGGCAACGCGTCAGAATCAATTTTCATTTGTTGAATACTTATGTACGGCGCAATCCAATTTGCACTGTTCCCCGTGAAACCGTCCCGCGCCGCGCATTTTACCGTAATTGAAAGCCCTCGAATGCTTCTGACGCTTAAAAAAAATACATGCGTAAAGAAAAAAGGCCGAATATATATCGAGCAAGCACGTTTTTGCCAAACGAAATGATCAGTTGTTGAAGATAACTCTGAATAAATGCAATACATGTAGTAATCTCTCGCGCGAAACATTGTTCGTTTGAGAGACAAATTTTTTCCAGTCATAT
>NW_017259459.1:1541522-1546961 GCF_001594045.1 Atta colombica
GCATTTGATATTTGTAACAATTTATAACGGTATGCTGATAAAAAATAATAAGTTGATTTTTACAAGAAAAGATTCCGAGGATCAATTACGTCGTCCTCTTTCGAGAGATGATCAACTCTCGATAGTATAGTTAAGAAAAGTTTCAAAAGTCGCTCCTTTAGATAAAAACGAGGGCGAATCTCAGGCTTGATATTTCGTTGCCAAAGTTGCACAGTTGACGAAATAAAGCAGCGACGATGGAGAATAATACTCTTCCTTCGTAACCTCGGCAAGTCAGCGAAGCAGCCGAGGAGATCTCGAAGAAACCTAATTAACTCTGCGCTTTGGAATGAAATTATTTTTGCGCGGTCGCCGTGAAAAAAAGAAAGAAGAAGGATAAGAAGAGAACGAGAACGAGATGGGAGTAAAGACGACGTCGACGACGGCGATGGCGACGACGACAGCGACGACATCGACGACGATGGACGAAGAAGGCGAAACCAGAAGTAGGTGGAAGGGCGAATGCGCCTGCTCGAAACTACCAAACTACTTTTCAAGCTGCCCCCGCGGCCCTGGCAAGATTATAATTAAAACGTCGCGCGGTGCTGGATAATAAATTAATGCATAATTAACATAGCTAATTATAATACCGGCTGAAATTTTTCTCGTAACTCGTAACACACTGGTCTCTCGCATGCGGAGGCAGTGCAGCTCGGTAATTTATGATCGGACATGAAAAATTACCGTCTCGGGGGGGTTTAATCATCCTCGGACCCCCTCCCCCCTTCCCCTTCGCGCGGTCGTTCTACACATACCACTGGCCTTCCACTAACGAACGCTGCGAACCACTGCGCCTTCACCTTCTCCCGCGCCACCCTCTTATACAGCTGGACTTAATAACTTATTATAATGCAATGCGTCGTGCATGGAGATCTTGCGAAACGTGGTGGCATGGCGCAGCCGAGGAGGGAAAACCAGCTCCGTAAGTGAAACATGAGGAACGATGAGGCGCGTAATGGAAGAAGAGATTCCGAGTATTCAAACGTAATGCAAAGATATACTTTAAGAGTGTGCGTATAGTCAACATTATAATTAATCTCCAACAGAACTATACATATTCCGTGATTGTATATACAATAATTCGTTGTCACAGTTAATACAATCGGATAATAATAAATTGATGGTAGATTCTAATTAACTTTGGATAACAATGGTTAATGAAGAAACGTGCGTTTGACCACATTGTAATGAGGAATTCGATGGACATTCGATGGAGGTCGGATGCTAAAACTTTCGTACGGGTGCTTATGTGCGCCACAGCGGTGCAACATGAAGCGTTCTGTTAATTGACTTATAAAAAGCTTAAATAATTAAATTAGCATTAAAAGCCGCCGCGAGGCGGCCCTCTGGCCGTCGTATAATTCAACATTGTGCTTTTTTCGTACCGCTGGCAGTAACGTGAAAGCTGCCGCTGGTCTTTTTCAAAGAGAACCCACAGCACGCGCGTTAATTCATTAGTCGTTGCTATATATCGTTTCACGAAAACTTCCTGGTTTTTAGATTCCCTCTGTCACAGGGTTTCAAGCGATATAACCATGCCGGCAGTTCCCGTAATAATTTATTACATAAATGAGCCACTTTCCTTCATACTCCTCTATATGTTACGTGGATATCGTTTATCCTTCATGTTCGTACAAACGATAGGATACATTTTCATTTCATTCACACTTCCGTTGCTCTTCACGCTCATGAGAATTATAAAAATTCTTCTTCTCTGCTATTATGTGTCAGATCTGTCGCGCATCAATTCTTCTTTTCGAATCCGAGTACACAATCCCTATACAAAAAAAAGAGAGAGAGAGAGAGAGAGAGAGAGAGAGAGAGCCGCATATAAATCTACACATCGTCGATCGAACGATTCCCCCGAGCATCGCTTCTCCCGGAATCTGCAAAATCATCGGCCATTACCCTGACCCGAAATCGCGCAGTGCCGAGCGATCGCTTATCCTCGACACAGTTCGAATGCAGTAGCGTCGTAGTAATTTGTCCGCGTTATTCGAACCGGTCGTGGGGCGCAACGGCCACGGCGGTCCAGTCCGTCCAGTCTACCGTCCTCTGTTTGCCCTGTTCCCTGCCTACTAGTTCCCCGTCGGGGCGCGAACGGCGCCGAAAATGCAGACAAATGAGTTAAAAAACGCAGTTGCAACGCCTCACCACACCATGGTGAACGTCGGCGAGGGCAGCGTTGCCGACGATTTGACATTGTCGAAAGTTAATCAATGCCCTCGATACATATATACAGGCACATACATATATATGGCGCTTGCACAATCGTGAGAGAGAAACGGTTGGGCCCCACTCTGGCCCGTAGCTAGAGCGTCGTTTCGTCAATTTTTTAAAATTAAATCACTATCTGTCCTTGTTAAACGTGCTTCCCGGGCACAACCGGTCTCCACCCCCGACTCGCTGTCATGCCCTGCGTTACCTCCCGTCTCCCTCTCTCATCCCCTTCGCGGCTTCGCTCGTACGTCGATCCACGTGCTGCGCCTAATGACAGACAGTTGCCGGCCGAAAAAAGTGTGTAAATCCGTGGTGGAACGGCCGCGAGCGAGCATGCGAGCGAGTGAGCGAGCAAGTGAAAAGGGCTTAAAAAAGGGGAGAGAGATAGAGGAAGAAGCGTTCGAAGCGCGGACGAGAGTCGCGTAAGAGCGAGTTGGGAGAGGGTGAATTTCGAGAATGGGAGAGCGAGAGAGGATATGAGAGAGAGAGAGAGAGAGAGAGAGAGAGAGAGAGAGAGAGAGAGAGAGAGCATTCCATCGTGCCCGTATATAGATGGCAGTGCATGCGGCTCGGCCGAGCGGCCATTCCGGTAAAACGCACCGGAATAAAAATAATGGCTGGAAATGGACACGGGGTAGGTACCCCGGCACCTCGTCATTTTTTTCTATTAGCCGAAACTTACAAACACCCGGGGCTTCCGGCCATTTCGGCCGACCCCACAGACCGCCAAACTGCTCTGCTCTGCCGCCCGTGTCCGTGCGGCCGTCGAAATTCGAAGCGCCGCGGCCTGTTGTTACCCCCTCGTCCATCCGCTCTCCGTCCTCCGTCCTACCCTCTCTTTCCCCCCTGCTGAAAACGGTGGCCATATTTTTTTTCGAGCAACGAGAAGGAGCCCAGGCACCGCTCGCGCCCGCGATTAAAATGTCATCCGCGTTCTGCAAATGACGCTTTTTTCCGCGGCGCTTTTGGCGTGCCGAGAGCGCGCTACGGAAAGGGAGGGTGAGATGGGGGTAAACACGGAGCAGAGGGATAATTCAACCACTTCGTTCTAGTTATTAATGCCTCCGCTGTGACGGGGAAGTATTTAAACCGCGCGGGTCTTTAAATATTTTAACTCTGGCTATTTTTTTCTGCCGGCGAAAGGATCGCCGCGCGCTAGCGTTCTCGACGATTGCGCGTCATATATTTGCCCGTCCTACTTGTCTTCCGCGTTTGCCCGCCGCTGTTTTTATCGCCCGTAAAATAACAGAGTTTTATTTAAAATAACGTTTACCAAATATAACGCGACGAAGAATATGTTAGAATAAATGGATAATAAAACGAACAAAGAATATAAAAATTGCTGTCTACATAACGCAATTTTATTTTTTCTACGATGTATATATCTTAAAGGTCAAGAATCACTAAACAGTCTGTCTTAAAGGTAAAATCGGTCCGATAAATTTCTTTGTATCTCATTGAAATCAATTTCAATGGATAGAGATAGCATCGAGTGAGAACGGTTTCAACGATAAACGCCAGTGATTCATCTGATACGTTTATTCGCGTATGCGTATTCCAAATTGAACCCTAAGATGTATACATAATGTACGCGTTTCATTAAAATGATCCGGGCGAAGGCCAAGCAAATTATGCACAATTAACGTCAGTCAAGCGTACTTCATGCTGTACCTTCGTTCGAGAAAATATTTACGTATAATTTCGATGTATGATAATTTTACATATAAATATAAATTTTTCATAATTATGTATAGTTAGGTTTGTCTTGGTTAATTTCTCAATATTTTAATTCTATGTTTTATTTATAAAAGTCATTATTAGTTACAGGCAAAAAAACTCGATCAATCTTAAATTTCTATTACTTTAGAAATTATCGAAGATTGCAATATCACGCAATCTATAATTTAAAATAATTTAATAAGAAAAATTTAATTTTTTTTACGATAAGATTATGTTAAGATAGCCGGTAACTACAATTTAACGTTCTTGCCAATTAATATAAACATTTGACAGGAAAGTCATTATATCCCGGAAAGGATTAAACAAGGCGATGCAGTATCGCTGATAGAATTAAGCGTGCCTTTAGAAGATAGCTTTATCGATCTCTCGATCTTTGGACGCCGATCCTCCTGCTCGTAATTCGTACGATACGCGATGACTATCTAGCAGCGTCCATCATCGCTGGTAGGCGCTCGCTCAAAGTGACTCATCAGTAGGAAACAGCGCGTCGATGGCCACCCTCTTACGTTCGAATTGACGTTAATATTACCGGGCTGCGAACGCAATCGGCCGACATAATAACCATTTTAGGCGGCTCTCTGACCCGGCGATTCGCCTGGCTGCTGCGACTCCATCGTTTAAGTGACGTTAGTGTTACGAGACCCGTAGCATTAGCTTTGACTCGCTTAATTCAATCAAATGGAGTAGTATCTCGCATTAGTTGTAAGGCTAAAAATAAGAAATATTTATTTCAATGAGGTACGAACATTATATTGTAGTTTGAACACAAATGTTTCTAAAAATTAATATTTAAGTATTCTTTAAATTTTTGAAGTGGCAATATTTCATTCAAAGCAATGAAAATTGAGCCAGTTTAAAAAAGAGTGGCTTAATTTTCAATTTTCATTAAGAACGAGCTTTTACTTTAAAAGTTTTAGAGAGCAAATAAGTGATATAAAGATATGCCAATTGATAGATGAAATACTCAGAATACATAAAAAAAACCAATTTTTTAATTTTACAATTGTATTTTTTACTAGTATATTATGTTAGTTATTGTCAAATTTATATTAGTTTTAAGTTAGAGGAATGTAAAAATAATAAACTGTAAAATTCTAGGCATTTGGGCAATTTCTGTTATTTTTTTTTATCAGGATAAAATTTTAAAGAAAAGTATACAGGGAGTAGATGGGATGGCTACAGCCATTCCATCTACTCACTTAAAGATCAATTATACTTAGTATGCCTAATATTTTAATTCGAAATCTTGTAAGAAATCTATGCAGAGAAATGTTCTTACTTATAATTGCGAACTATTCGTGAAATATATTTAAAAATGCTAATAAAAATTCATATACAAAATCTTTTTTCTTTCTTTTTTTCTTTTGTTCTTTACATGGTATTGTTATTATTATTATTGTTATTTTCTTATTATTTTTATTATTTCTCTATTATTCTATT
>NW_017259459.1:1547042-1567524 GCF_001594045.1 Atta colombica
GTTATTATTATTATTATTATTATTATTATTACTATTTATTATCAATAAAATTATAAGAATTAATTTTTATTCGAGAAAAATCAAAATTTTTCACATACTTTATACACTCCGAAGAAATCTTTCGCCGTTGCCGAATTCACGTAGCGCAGTCGTCGTCGATGCGGCACAATGAATCTCTGGAAAGGGCGAAGACTCCGGGGTCCCGTCGACTTGGAACGCAAATCTGATTGGCTCATGAATATTAAGTTCGGCCAGCAATTATTATCTGCGTTATAAATCGGGCGACTTGCCTCGCCTGCCTTCTTCGCAGCGAGCCTCGCTGGTCGGACCGGCCGTTATTATCCGCATGCACACATTCTCGCGGCTATCACGGACACGCTCGGCCGCAGGATCGCATATAGATTCGCTACGTCCGCGTTCATCCGTGCACCTTCACGCAACGCTCGCGCGATTACCCCCAAGTGTTAATTACTAATCTCGCCTCTGCTAATTATAATTAACGCCTTTCGGCCCGGGCTGCCCGAGCGGTCGTGTCTGGTATATACGTATAGCAAAAGAAAAGGACAGATCGGTGCGGATCGAGTTATTCGCGAATATCCGCCGTAAAGAAGATCGGCGGCGTGGCTTCGAAGAGAGCAGAAGTCACGAGCATATGCGCGAACGTTAGGACCGGTTTCGCGCTTCTCACGGATTTCACACGATTTTTCGTTTGAAGAGGTGGAACGGACCGTTGCAAATTTTGATAATAAAAGAAACCACTCTGTCTTGTCGGATGTAATTTGGACTCAACGCAACATCCGCAGTAATCGCGGGCTTGCACGCGACATGAACGTTTCTTTGTTTTGTCGAACTTACATGAGTAGTAAAAATAAAAATATTGATGTTATTTCTAAGTTAAAGTGTATATAAACGTGCATAATGAAAATAACAGATTGCATATTCTTATAAATTATCACTATCAGTTCAGAATTTTCTAAATCCGAATCAGTGGATAATTACTGACATTAGTTCTTAGTATATCATTGATAATCGATGAATGAAATGTGAAATCCCTAATCTAACTAATCTTGCTTTAATGTATAAATTCAATGTAAATAATATTTGAAGAAGAATTGATAAACTAGCAAATATTGATATTTTTATAATGTTTAAACTTTCTTTCTTTTTCAGATTTCACTGATTCAGATTCAGAGGGAAAGAATGAAGTAACTTCATAGATATAGAATACATAGATAAACCATTACCTCCTTCTCTTAAGAACATCGGTAGTCTTGTCGTAGTCCCACTATTCGCTGGCAACAATGAGAAGTTGGCAACGCTCCATCTATTCTATTCTATGTCTATAGGGTAGTTTGAATCATATTGCTCTTCTCTCTCTCTCTCTCTCTCTCTCTCTCTCTTTCTCTCTCTCTCTCTCTCTCTCTCTCTCTTCTCTCTCTTTCTCTCTAAAATATCGAGTTGAAGAGAGATACTGATGTGTTTGATCTTTTTTAATGGAGTACAAATACTAAAATCAAGAAGTACGTACTCTTTAATTATTATATCTATGCTTACAGTATTCTATTTATAGATAAATATAAAAAGAAAGTAATATTTGTTTATGACGCGATATTCATAATTATACTGAAAAGATTGGTTGAATATGGCGTATCATTTTTAATTGGTTGCAGTAGCCAATTTTTTATTGCGTTAGCCTATCGAAATCTTGACATTGCTAACGTAATCAAAAATTGGTTGCTGCAGCCAATTAAAAGTGTTATGCCATAAAGTAAATGTACCAGTTAGTGGACATTATCCTATGTATCATATAGTATATATGATTATTGGACAAAGTGATAAAAAATTTTAAATATTAAGGTTTTAAAAATGATATGAATGACTTTAAATGAATCCGTTGTTTATAAAAATTTAATAACAAATTTATTTAGAATCATACTTATCATTAAAAACTTAATATTTAAAATTTTTTATCACTTTGTCCAATAAATTGAGTCATGTCCATTAACTATCCACTAATATTCATCTTATTTTACCATCTAATTTGCTGCAATAACCAAGCTTTTCTTTCAATGTAAAGAGTTGCTTCTGGAATCGGTGTTACATAAAATAGGAAGTCTCGAGAAAAAAACTAAATTCGTTCAAAAATGGGGTCCACGCAGGTATCCGTATATTTCACCACGAGTCAATTGATATGCGTTCATCGCGTCGCGTTTTCGCCGCAGGAACGCATTAGGTTCGCGCGTCACATTATCATCGGCATTTGAGTCTGACGTTGGCCGATGCGAAACCTACTACCAGAGCTACCTGCTACCTTGTCGTGGTGCGTCTCTCGACTCTCGGCAACTCCCGCGGCACTATACGCCCGGTACCTCATTAAAATATGCAAATACACAGCTCTCGGGTCGTCCGTTCCGTTTCCTTGGTCATCCCGTGCCTCCTCACGTGTGTATGCGCCGAAATGTTTACGATCACGGCGAAATTAAAAGTACCGCTAAAATATTGCCCCTAATACGTATGTGGTCGCTGCTGCCGCCGTCGCTGTGTCGTCCTCGGTTCTCTTCACTGGACCCCTCTAAAGCGAGCCCGCTACCATTCCCGCTCTCCGACTGAGCTGTGGCACGCAAGACTAAGACTGACGATGCTCGCTGAAAATGCGGGCGACTCGCACGGCCGGTTGGTGACACTTTGTCACGCCGGTACTTAATTCAGCCGCCGCACCTATATTTTTTCTCTTTTCCCGCGAACGTACACGATGCCGATTGCTTCGATCATTAGTCAAATTAGGCTAACGATGTGCGTCGCCTTATCTCTACTGAAAAGCGAATAAAATATCAGCAGATAAATCGCGCCCGATAAATCCTACAGAAAGGAAATTAAACTTCATCGGCGACAAGTTCAATGATTACCGAGATAATCTTCAGTAAGATACGTTGTCTATCTACATGAGATGTTAATTTACATCGCTTCGATTTACATAATGTCGACGATTGGACTTCCGGATGTTTGTTCCGGAGATTTTTCGCTCCCGTAAGGTTGTTCCATTGATTCCTCGCCCGCATATCGCGAGTAATCCTTATAACAACAAGGACGAGTTCGGGATTTAGGATTTTTTGCCGGGTGACGGACGATCGCGATAAACGAGTTCGTGCGGATTTACGAAAGGGACCATGGGTACATGTAGCTCGAAGGATCGTTGGAAGACGGCAGTGACGAGCAAAAGGAACATATTTCGGACAGCTCCAGGCTCTGGTATGTCGCGCGCTTTCGGACCTCTCGAAGCAATTCCGTTGCGTCTTCTTGTAGTCCGACGTCGAGGGCCGTCTGTCGGGGTCCGGCAATCTCCGGCTCGCAATCGCGCGATGATTTTTACGATCCCGATTTGCTAACGAGTAGCGCCTATTCCATCGGGAATCTTATGCGGCGATAATTCTTCATTATTGTACATTGTTGCACGACGGCGTCGAGCACGTACTCATGCCTGCGCTCATCTAAGTCGCTGATGCCTCTCTGTTCCGAGCCGCGTGCGCAAGAGATATTTTTTTTCTGTTACGAGACTCGTGGATCAGTAATCAGGATGCACTTTTAATTGCCATCGTTTTTGTCTAAATTTGACGTTTACGAGTGGGCAACAACGTGCGCGCCAGTTGGAAGATCTGCAAGACGAATAATTAGCTACAAAGTAGTTGATACGAATTCAACATTCATTACGAGCCAGCCTGTCTTCCAGTTCTCTTTGCTTATAGCGAACGAAACGAGTTTTGAGTGACATAGCAGCTTTCTTGTTCGTAGGATTAACGTATGAGAAAACACATCTTGTAATATTAAACGGAAATCTCAGAGATCACGTCTGCAAATTGTTCCAATTTGCCGCTGACTCTAGAAAACTACGTAAGTTTAATATGCAAGTGAGCGAAGTCATTGAGTACTAACCTGTGCCTTTAGTAATTAGTAGTAATAGATAGAAAAAAATCGATTTTGCTAAAAAATATCTAAAATTTTAGCCAGACAATTATCTGAAAATAATTTTGTTAGGTTATCAAAATCATTATGTAGAATTTATTTAAACTGGTTATTAGAATGTCAAAACTTTTTGCATCATTGCTCACTATGCTTGAGATTCTTATACAGTTTGATAGTCCAATAAAATTATTTTCGGATCTGTGTATCTAACTAAGCTTTCAGATTCAGCAAAATAGTGTTTTCGATGTATAATAGAGAACATGATAAGTGATTTCACTTTTTAAGCAGTTTTGTGTTATTATACAATATATTTATTATTATTATTATCTTTGTAATTTTAACATTGCTTAAATCTAATTTGTATCAATAAAATTATTATTATTATTATTATATTTTATTGATAAATACGTGTCAAATTTATATACAAATACACTGAGAACTGTTTATCTGAAAATGGACAAACTAGAAGATTCTGAATTCTGCTTATCTCAACTAGAATTTTAGTAAATTTTAGTAAAATTAAACTAAAAAACTGTTCTGGTTAAATCTACTAAAAGTCTAATTATTTGAGATAACTCATTTCTAATTAAAATAATCAGAATCTTCCATTTGTCTATTTTCAACCAAACATTTATCATAGTGCATCTATTATTAATAGATAATTTTCGTTTTTTTATTCGAATATTTAATTCTTTTATTGTAGGTGTCACATAACGATGAATAAAATATTTTAATAAATGTATAGGCTCTAATGAAATAAATAAGGTAAAAATAAGGTAAAAAAATCGTAAGAATGACGCAAGATATTGATACGATATCTAATTTATGGAATATTACAATTATATTAAAATAAAATATTATTTCGAGATTGAATTTGATAATGTGCTTATTCTTTCCTTCATTTTAAGTTCTTTTTAGTTAATACTTAGGTTTGTGTTTATAAAGATCTAGATTATAAATATTTTGTATTAAAATATATAAATCTTGTGTTATATTAATTAAAAGCCTATTTCCTCGGACATAAAATTTACGTATCAATAACAATATTGTATTATCCAATATCGATAGCGTCCTAGGGTTAAAATTTTAAATATCCAATAACGAAATGAAACAGAGTTAAAATATCATACACTCTGACACATAAACGCATTAATAATTGGAAAAATTTATTAATGTCAAAGAAATAAATGCTACACATCGTATACATACAGCGGTAACATTCAGAAACAAGCGCACAGCAACATCGATAATATACATAATTTTGCCGTTTCGGATGAAGGCTCATTCCAGGTGTCATCGAGACGACGTTTTCGACGATTAATAATCAAAGCATTAATCTGCTCTCGTTGGCTATATATTTGTTAATGAGTGCGAAACGAGTTCCTCGAGGAATACTCCTTGAACACGATCACAGGACAGCTGACTGTAGTTTTCGTATTACGATTAAACATGATTTATCGCCCAGACTGCACCTTCCGTGCTAGTAATTCCATCGGCACGTAATGATATCCCTCGAAAGAGGAAAGGAGAGAGAGAGAGAGAGAGAGAGAGAGAGAGAGAGAGAGAGAGAGAGAGAATTTTGCAGACGCAGAAGCGCATCGCTGGTGCACAGACAAAGAATCTCCAATGTGCTAATTATGCGGAGCAAGTGCGACCTTCTTCGTATAACATTGAAACGCCTGACTTGGACGAGTTCCCAATTGCTCTCACTACAATATTAAATGCTGTGACATTAGCAATAAGTTGCAGTGAAGAAACCACGGTCTCGCATTCGTCACATTAATGCACGATTTTATTACGCGATCATTTTTAATTGTAGACGTACTTAATGACGTGCTCAATCCTGGAACATTGCGCTCTTGTTATTCCCGAGTCTTTTTTCTTTATTGAGCGATCAAGCAATCAACCCTTGATTTTCGAATAATTTTACCTTGACATTTGCGTGGCAAATTCATATTTCGGTAAATATCTGTATAATTTATTCATTGATTCGCGTTCGCGCGAGCGATTAACCTTAGTTTCAATGAGTCTCATCTTCGTGGTTACCGCGTGAGATGCAGATACGTCCCTTTTTGCAAATCATTGCCGCTCCCGCGGCATCGTTTCCACGGAAGCGACATAAATCTTTGTCGTCGCTGCCGCCGCGAGGAGTCTCGTACAGCCTCGAAAGCACTTAATCACAGTTACCCTTATTGAGCTTACAGATTTATCCACGCCCAGTAGCTTCGGTCCTATCATGCCGGGCGGATGATTACCCAGCTGCGTACCAAATGATGCGCGAGACCAGACAGGAAGGGTACAATAAAATGCCAGGAGGCACTTCATTATGCGCACTCGTAACGCATTCAAATAACGCGTAATAGCGCCGCGACGTCTTCCCGTGCGCGTACTTTCGTTAATGTGAAGTTATACCGCTGTTGTGTGATGGCACAAGACATCGAATCCCACATCAAGTGCAAGTACGATGCGAACAGAAGCGCGTACTAAGTTTCATAATTATATAGCGCTGTAAAGACCGCACGTTTCTCTCTTGGTCGGAAACCTTAAATCTGGAACCGCAAGAACGGGTTACGTGCGGAATAACGTTAATAAGTCTGCGGCTCGAAAATCGGAATTAATATCGCGTCACCATTCATCTTACCAGCGGTAATTTATCCCGTTGCGTTGCCTCTCTTCCCTCAACCCATCGTTGCGCGAACTCCGCCATCGTCCTCCTCGGGGTATATAGCAGTGATTTTTGTTAATGCGTAATTGAATTTACGGAGCGTGTCTACTAGATTGTATCTGGGCTATAGATTTCAGTCGGGCGATAACCTTGGGAAGGCGTGGACTGTGGTTCGATTCAATTCCCATTTATAACACCGTCACATCGAAAGTGGCGCCGTAAGTATCTGCAGCCGATTGTAAATACATACGTGTCCCGCAGATCGCGGCGCACACACGCGGGCACGTGTACACGTAGGGGTGAACACAGACCCGTGGTAAAATTCAATCAACTTCTTGCTTTTTTTTCTCTCTTACTCCTGTGTTCACCCTCTCCCTTTCTCTCGTCTCTCGTCTCTCCTCCAGCTCCGGTCGGCCCGACACTCCAGATCCCTTGTCAAATACTCGCGAATACGCGGCCTCGTTCCCTTCTTCGTCATATGCCGCAGTAGCGAGTTACGCGCAGTTACGCGCGCGCGGCGATCCTTGAGAATTCATTAATATTCGTCCTATAATTGATACGTACTGATACTGATCGCGAGAGCGGGAGAAGGTACGACCTCGCCGAACAAAAGTTAATAACCCTCGTTAATTCGCCGGACTTACTCTTTGGTAATGAGTGAGCTGAACGCGTATAATAACTCGTGATCTTTGCTTTGATTAAGAAAAAGAGAAACCGTTTTACGCGGATTATTCAATGCTCAATGGGCATGTTGAATTTGCTGAAATCGAGCCGTCATCTTGAGTTATTAAAGGGAAGTGCTGGACATTGAGATTTGCACTTTTAAATGTGTGTTATACAATATATTATTTAAAAATTAAACAATACTTTTATCAAAAATTGAAAACTTTCTGTTTCTCCTCTGTTTGTATTTTCATGAGAGTCTAGGAAGTAGAAGAGAGCGTAAAACATGGATGCAACGCTATTTTAAGCCGACGCCTGCGATTGTCACTTAACGAGGTAACAGTCCTCGGGCAAATAGTTAGAGACGATTAGAATCAGACGTTTAATTTCGCCTTCGTAACGCGATAGTAGGCTGCGCTGTACGAATGTTAATTGTTTATCGATTATACTTTATGAAGGTCATCATTCAAATGCCTTCTTCGTAAGGCATACCTCTGTACATCGATTCGACATTTTCTAACGAGTACCTATCGAGCGAGATATCAAAGACGCGATCGATAAAGCTCGAGGCTGCCTCGAAATATTCTATGGTGATTGTGACTCAAGTCCGCAAGATAGGGCATGTTAATTTCACTACGAAACGTTCCTTCCGTTTCACGCGGCATAAAAGTTCCATTTAATTAATTCTCAGATAAATGCGAACTAAATTGTAAATAAATTGGATAAGATAAAAGAGGAATGCCGCCGAAGTAAATGTCGTGTGTAAAGTTGTATGTAGAACAGGTAGAAAGAAAACATGCAAGAATGTTTCGAATAGAGAAGTGACTCTTACGTCAGCGAACTTTGTTGCATTCATTAAGAAGTCAGAATTAATCGCGAATAATTCTTGCGCGAAGAAGATGATATTCCGATGGGTACGATATCTCGAGGATACGAATGAAAAGATCGGACATCGAGTCGAGAGATTAGATGCAAAACTACTACTGAAATTCCGATACGATCCTGAGTAAAATGTATTGGCCAAACTAGGACGAGTCCCAGGATGTATCCACGAGGAAGAAATTCGTTCCATCGTGCCGGCCAATTTACCGGCAGTATCACCAAGACATATCGAAGTTCTAAATTCGCGATTTGCACCAAAGTTCGACACTGTTTGCGCAGCATACGCCACGGTTAGTTTGTCGGTGGTCACGTGAGACCAGGTCTCACGTCTTGTACTGGTACTATAGCTCACATTCTGTTGGCCGGACACTTGGCGACGACCCATCCCTCATCCCTGTCGTAGCTGTCCGAGCTTCCAGGTACTGTCCAGTCACTGAACTCTCGAGCAACTTCTGTTATTATAAGTTAACCCCAGACCCCACGCCTCCGACCCCACCAGCCTGCTCAGATTATGGCCATCAGCCAGCGACCCGAGATCTGGGTAACGCCGCGCCCAACTTCGCTTCGTTTGTATAAGGAAGCGTCTCAGGCCATCCGAAGAATAACACGTTCAACCACTTGTCCCTTCTTCAGCAAGATTGACGAAAGTACCTCGATAGCTTCGATTCCAATAGAGAGACAGAGCTTCGAATATTTCTATCTACATCTAATAACTTCTATCTAATAATATACATATATCAACTCGAGATTCAATAGATAATAGTACCATTAGCAAAAAATATACAAAATTGATATCTTTATACATATTGATGTAACTCTAAAATTAAATACGTGCTAAAACTTTTAATTTTAGTGTAATTAACTTATAAATCATAGTGAATGTACATAAAAGATTGCTCATTAATTTTAATAATACAAAAATGTTTTAGAAGCTTTTTAATTTATGGTTTAATTTATGGTTTAATTTTTGTGGTCAATCATTATATAAAAATTTCACCATAACACAAAGCGCTCTACTCAAGTGAGATTTGAGTAATCTGCGAAGTTAAAAATCGCGTACGTATTCGACTTAAAAAGATGATACACTTTTAGAGGTAGTAAATGCAAAGAGAAGACAGCGAAGAGCAGTCTTCTTTACGAGAGCGGAAAGTTGCACTGGAGATATAAAGCAAGCACGTCGCATATAACTTACAATCAGCCAGGCTGGCTCGCCTTCCTCTCCGCTTCACTTTAGACGTTTCTCCAGAAGCTACCGCACGGGGTTTACCTTGAACTCTCTCGGCATCAAAGTTCGACTTAGCAGAATTTATGACAACGGTGACGCTAAAACGTGCTAACTTCCAAGTTCTACACGATTCAAGAAAATTCTTGCTGGCTGCCTGCCGAGCAAATATCGCGCGTCTGAAATATTCAAGAGACGAGCGCTAGGAACAATAAAATTTAATAAAATATACGTACCGTTTGTGCTACCAGCGTCGCGCTAAAATTTTAAGTGGACCTGTTTAAAAACTGAGTCATGTAACGACATATAATTTTTGAATTTACTCTCCTTCATACATGATGTATATATTTAGTCGAAACGGTTAATTTTTTCAACAAATTCATACCTTTCCTTACAATCGGAGTGTAAAAATATCTTGCCATGTTATTTACTAACAAGTAGCATATAGATAATTATTCAAATTGACTACCGTATGCTATTGTATTTGCATGCATTACCATATGCATTATTGTACAATTTTTGATAAGAGAGAGAGAGAGAGAGAGAGAAACATAGTTTATTTATAGTGCATTTATGCATGAAGTCGATATGTATCACGTCGACTTTGTGTTTGCATTGGTTTCTTTGACGATTGCAAACAACAGAGCTGTCCCAGTCGAACGTGACGAGTCATATAAATGCTTACTTATACGCAGCAAGAAAGAAATCGTACTTTATGAAAGACAATGCTGAAAATAAATCGATAACTCAATTAAAACCACTGGCCTGTTGAGAATCGGTTAATCAATTCACACTGTACCCTGTATTACACGAATACGCATAACAATCACGCTCATAAACCAAGCACGATTTCATTAACTTATCTCTTTCACCAGTATGCATGCGTGACTTGAAGAAGTAAAATCAGCCAATTATATTGCCCGCGAAAGCGACCGAATATACCTCGTACATTTTTATCTTTAAGAGCTCGCCATTTCGCTCAAGGGCGTCATTATTATTCGTACGACACTTTATACAATTCTTCGGATAGTTACGACAAGCGTATATTCTCTTTGCAACAATTTACCCAATTAAGATAGCATCTTCCAAGAGGATTATACGATTTTCATAGTCGTGAAGTATTTTCTCCTTCAACAACTATTGAAACAGAGACAGTTAATTTTATTTCAATTGATTATACTATAGGTCTCGATTAATCTCGACTAATAGTTTTTAATCAATTTAAATCTTTCCGACGCTATGATTAATCATCCATATGGTTTAAATGATACGACACTAGCAATTATCACGTTTTTGAACTGGAGCAACCACTGGCGTTTAACTCGTTTGATTTCACTCGATCGATGATATGAATCGCGCTTGATCGTAAGCCTTCTTTGAAAACACATACTCAGAATGCATCACGCGATACCGATACAGAGAATCCTTGGATGCAGGCAACGAAGTTACTCGCGGAGCTAGACAGAAGTGTATCTGGATAGCTGTTGGAAGGGCGCGACAATAGATATGCGGTGGACAGCACAATGGTCATTGTAAATCAGGGCATTTTAAAAATCTGACAGGATATATGTTGACTTGGCCTCGTATATCGTGTCACACACGGCTTGCAGTGCCGCCCATTAAATACAGCATTATGCTATCCAACAACCGGACCGACCTTAGGTACGTAATGGTAATTGCTGGGATAGTCCCAACGCCATTTTCGGCGAGTTGACATTCCGAGGATATCTTTCATGGACATCCTCTTTCTTATGCGCTTCACTCTCTTAAATTATTATCATTTGAGGCTGTTATTTGTAAATTATTTGTATTTGTGTATATTTTAAAAATTAATAGAAAATTATTATTAATTATTGTTAATTATTATACCGTTGTATTCCAAGATTCATAGATTTGTTACAAAAGTTTTGAGAAGTGAAATTTTTTCGAACAAAGGAAAAAAGCGGAAGGACGAAGACGTCGAAAAAACACGAAGAAAGAGATGGAAAGAAAGATTGTAGCGGATTAGATCAAGCTAGTCTAACTGCAAGTAGACACGCGACAGACTCCATAATTTGTTACAAATATGAAGTAAGATCTATGCAATAGCAGATCGCAAAGGGTCGGCTTTCAGCACCTCCTTTTCTCTAACTTTCTCATACCGTTTTACGCGTTTTCTTCACTCCTCTCACCTTTTGTCTTTAATCAGCGAGACTTTGATTTACGAAGAATTAAAGCGGCTCTCAATCACCGTGACAGTACTACCATCTTACC
The DNA here is from genome assembly GCF_001594045.1 of Atta colombica. Classification (NCBI taxonomy): domain Eukaryota; kingdom Metazoa; phylum Arthropoda; class Insecta; order Hymenoptera; family Formicidae; genus Atta; species Atta colombica. Next base: position 1,558,688 of record NW_017259459.1, read on the forward strand.
ACTTCATGAAGATCGATAGATAACATTACTTCGCGACGCGAACTAAGTAGCATTATCGCCGCGAACAATTAAAAAAAAGGACGAGGCAAAGGGAGAAAGGCCGACGAGCATAAGTAAACCGCTCTCGATGTAATCAATCGCGGCGTACCCTAATAATCAAGCGCATTGATGCTCGATTTTTTCACGTCGACGATGCCGCAAGCGCGGACATTACTATCGGGCGAGCGTATAATTAGCATTAATCTAGAAATTATTATTAATTGTTTGGTGCTTACGGGCTAACAGTCGAGCAACGGTAGTCTTTCCTAGCGCGCGCGCGCGCGCGCACACACACACACACACAAGAATAAAGCTTTTCTCCTTTCGTGTAAACTAGTTATCAGCGAGCAGGTGACCCGAAAAGGATACGCTCACGCTGATTTCTAACATAGGTGAGCTCGTAAATCTATTCGTCGACAGGGTAGCCGATCTATATCGCGCGATCACAAGGACGTTAATTAACGGACGACTAATATATCGATTACTTACCCCGGATTGCGATTACCGCTTAATGCGAAATTATGGCTTCCCTGCTCTATAGGGTTTCACGTTCCGCGCGCGTTTTGCAACCTACCAAGACAAGTTTCTCGAGTAGTGAGGTAATCATAAGCAGGTACACTCAGTTGTATGAAAATAATTTAGATTTAATAATATACTCTTTAATTACATCGCTTTTATTCTCGCAGATCTAAGTGTAATATTACTTCCTGCCTTATTTTCTTTAGTATTTATTGTATCTTTAAGATTTACATAACTCTTTAATATCTAGTTTTGTATAAATTATTAGATTCTTCTTTGAATGTTTCACTACCATTTTTTTCTTTTACATTTTTTATAACATTTATTTATTCTCAGTACATTATTTTCGTCCATTTTTGAAAAACTTTAGTACTCCATAATGTTGATAATAATAATTATATTAATAGAATCGTATCTTTTACATATAATTGTAAAATATGAGTCATGCAGATTATCTATAGAAAGCCCTTCGCGCGTTAAAATCGCCAGGTTGAGAACCAGCGAAGTAACCTGTAAGTTAGAAATCCAAACGGTAACAAGAGGTTACGTTTAGGGGCAGTAAGCAGTAATGTATTCCGTCGGAGAAGTGAAGCATGCATATTCTAGATATATTATAAATAATTACTCAATTATATCTTTGGAAAGGCAATGAATAAAGATGTCTGTTGCCGAGCTGTAGGCAAGGAGAGGGCCGGCAAGCTAATAAAAAAAACTTGCGTTGAATATTCAAACCCAACAAACTAGGTACACGGGGGTGCTAGGAGGCGGACGGGAGGGGGGGAGGTAGGGGGAGAGGGAGAGCTTATTTCAAATGGAGATCCATATTATACCCTCTTCTTACCAGAACGTACTTTTGTTTCCAGATTTCACGATTTTCGCTATGCTCGAGTACGCTGAATGGTGGAAAGGGGAATGTACTTGAATTTCTAAACGGCACTTGAGTCGCTTATAAACCTCACAATAAACACGATCGTTTTATCGATGACTAATTATTGTATTAATCGATGCTCGCGAAAATGCCTACCGAATGTGTATACCGTGAGGATCGTCTCTATTTTAGTCTCCGATCGAGGGTGTAAAGATGAGATACAGATTGAAGCTCTCAAGGAGCTACAGTTTCAAGCAATCAAGCATGTGATCAATTCGCCAGCGTTATAATGTCTTGATTCTGGTAACGGATTGGATATCGGTGACATGAAAATTTATACGATCAAATGGATTTACGTAGGCGGGGTAGTGACAAAGTGCAAGTACGTGACACAATTTCAAATTAAAGTTGACAAAATCAGATGCGTCTTCGACATGGATGAGATATTACGAATACAAACACATTGCATTTTTTAAATGCAAATTTCATAATCTAATCTTATATCTATATGAAGAATAGTAGAATATATTTCTATATATTATCTACATGTACATGTGATGTGCTATGTGTATTATATAAATATACAATAGAAATTTCTATTTTCCCTATTCATAGATCGACTTCAAATTTGTCGAAACGATGGGAGAAATTGGTATCCGGAAAATGATTTGATAGATTACGATACCCTGAATAAATATTCGGAATATATCCGAGCAATCTATTCGAGGATGGTGTACAAAGCTAACTAAAAGTTCTATTTCAGTTTACCTGATATGTCCAATACGTCACTTAAAGATCGAGGAAACGTGTTGAAGCGGTGCTTGTCCTGTGTCCGAAGTTTCTGAAACAACTTGCGCGAATCGTTAACGTAATTCGCGCGAACCATTTATCTGTTAGCTGGCTGGCTGGCTGTTCTTCCCGCATTCATGCTGTTGCCATACGAAAAGGTCGAAAAACTTTATTGGGGCATAAATTTGCCCGAGCGGACACGATAACTTTAAAATATTACGGAAATGAAAAGCTTTCGCCGACGCGTGCAATGTTTGCCTCCTTTTCCGCGAAAGATAATGCAACTACGGGCCGGATTTACGGGACGTTGTTTTGTAAGTGGACCTTTCTCGTCGGCGAAAGATACCGTGAATTTAAAGCCGGCTAAGCTACTTTTTCTCACTTGTTCGCGGTGAAACGTACCCGACGAATTTTCTCACGAATACATCAGGACACTTCAATGTACTGAGGGTAACTTTGACGCGGTTTGGATTGGTTTAAAGATTAAATTCACCAGTCTCTAAATTCTTTGAAGTGGAATCTCACTCTAAAGAGTGAAAATTGAGCTAGTTTTGAAAAACGAGTTTTTTTCAATTTTTAAGAATAAGATTTCACTTTTCAGAGTGACATCTTATTCTTAAAGATTCAAAAAAAAAACTTTAAAAGTTTAGAGAATAGGTAAAATTGCATGCAAATGCCGCAGTCATCGTAACAATAATAATTAACACATTAAATATTCGGTAGATGTATATTATTAAGAATAATGCGATATTAAACAATTAAACATATTTCAAATTGTGTGTTATTTTGCTGTTAAACGGAGAGATACTAACATTACTCGTATTTTATTACAATAAGTCGTATGTATGTATTAATCTTTGCTCGTTCTGAATAATATTGTCTTCGGTCTAAATTGGACTGTAAACTTTCGAGAAACGTCGAACAGGAGAGCACTCAAGTCTCCACAAGTCCTGCGCACTCGAAGTCAAAGAAACCCGTCGTCTCGAGATTTTCGCGCATGAATGAAACAATATTTTCATAAGACGTTGGGCTTAGGAATCGGCATTTCCGCCTCGACGATTTTCCGCATGCACAGATAAGGCGACCCTCTGCCGGACGTGATTGGCTTCTGATAGAATTACGAAGGGTGGACACACGGGACTGCTACCCCAATCCTATATACGTGTGTGTATTTACATGTGTACGCGCGCGCGCACGGTACCGTTCAGGACACACACTGAGAGAACCACAAACGACCCTCGCTTAAAACAAAGGATGGAGGATGCTGCGTCGCTCCGGCGCATCTTCATATAGTCGGGATCATATTAAGTTTATTTTTTGTCCCTTCGCATGGAAACGGGAAATTGATGAGGTCCTTTCTATGGTGTATAGGGATGGAGAGCGCGGCCGTTGTATGTGCTCTCTCTCGTGTTCGGCGGCCGTAAGAAGCAGCGATGTCGATCGTTTCATTACGGTGAATAGAAATTGCGCATGATGTATGTATATGCATGACGTTTAATTTGGGTCAATTTTACTGGAAATTTGGTTCTAATATTAGATTCATGTTATTTATGAATTATATCTGAACGGAATTATACTGGGACTATACGTATAGATACACACTCACACACATACACGCACACGCTATTACAATGACGAACCGAGTTTAATTCAAGTGAGATAGGAATATTCGAATGTTTTCTAATAAATCGAATATTAGTTATTATTAGAATGAAATTATATTTGCATATTAATTTAAATAATTTGTAATAATCAATAAATGTTACTTATATTTAATCCACCCTAGACAAATTCAACGGATATAGATGGAAGACGATGTCGATTTCTAATATATTGGATGTGATAAGGCAGGGGTGCGAATGGGGTCCCGAAATTGAAAGATTCGTACGGCATTCATGCCAATTTCCTTTCGATGCGATTTCATAATTTTATTGGCAATTTACCATCCATTTACCGCTTGCGTACGAATCGCGCAGGTCGCTGCTGGCCGCTTTCTCGATCGCGTTCCGTTACGACTTGTCACTTACTCACTTGCGTCACCCATATTTGAGGGTCAGGATATTTTAGGGTTACTCTCCGAAACGGAATCTTCGTCCGAACGAATTTACGAGTGACGGCGCGCTGATTCGATGTACGACTCAGTCCATGAAGGGTCTTCTCGGGGAGGGGGTGTTCGCGTAATTACGCAGTCCTAAAGCGAGCGAATATTATCGAAGCCTCGCAGCAAATGTAATTTGAAAATCCTTTCGGGGTTTCTGTCGGATGGAAGGTGAAAATATTATTTTTTTCCTACGATATCGTCCCGGTAGTAACGCCAATGAATTTTGAATACCGCGAATGGAATATTATCGGCTCATGTTCCGGAGTTTATAATGCACTTTATCATCAATGAATTTCATCCGGCCAGTTGCTACCTTTCTGCGAATTATTATTTGATGATTTTGTTCTCTTGACGACTTTGTTGCAGAAGCGCAATTCTTTACCATCTTTGATATCTTAGTAACAATATAATACAATTTTTAAATAATCTTTTACAATTTTTTAATCATAATACAACTTGATTATTGATAACAACGTAAATTATTAAAATTGTTTTAATAGATATAGTATTTATTTTTATTATTATTACTTGAACATATTTTCTATATTTATAAAGCATCTCTCTCTCTTTCTCTCTCTCTTTCTCTCTCTCTCTTTCCTCCTCTGTCTTTGTCTATCTTAAAATTACATTTATCTTTTTGAAGTAAAAATGTTACATATTAAACACTATAATGTTTTCTTATCTCATAATTTTTATTGATGTCATTATTTTATATAAAAATGATAAAAAAATGTGTATCGTAAAAATGTGCGTATTTGTGTATTTTGTAAAATAAATCTTTTTTAAAATATGTCTCATTTAAAATCTAAGAATTTTTTCTGATCTAAAAATCTTAGTTATCCTCTATTGCTTCAAGCCAGAGACATATACTATACAAAGGAGTTATGAAAATGTGTTGATTGTACGACATTTACCCTCTTGGAAGCGCTTTCGAATCCCCGAAGAGGCAAGAGCCGTACGTTTGGTTAAACCATCTATTTTCGCGACGGACTGTACCCGCATGCCAACAGCGTCGGTCGCCTGAAAGTCGAGCACATCATTTTATCTCCATGATAAATACGCTACATTTTATGCGCATTATTTTGCGCCCCCTCCATCCGCACGTGAGAGAGCTGCCCAAACCTCCGATCTATCCCCGTGCTTCCCCACGCCACCCCGCTCGCCTCCTCGTAGCGTTTCTCACCCCCTCGAGCGACACATACGTGCAACGTGGTTGTATCTCTCCATGCTCGTCGTTCGCAACCCGACGACCCGCTGCCCCGCCGCCCTCCGGCCTCCGGCCTCTCTCAGCACCGCCGCCTCCTCCGCCACGTCCTCCAACCCCTTCCTGTCCTGCTCTCTCGCGCGTCCGTCCGTCCGTCCAGCCACCGCCACCCCGTACACAGCCCATCTTTTTTAATGTTAGGCAGTTATAGCCGCTGCGCGCAGCGCGAGCTGTCCCTCTCCCTTTCTCTTTTTCTCTTTACCGCTCTCTTCGTTCTGTCTATTGCACTCTGCGTTTCTCGCTCTTTCTCACCGTTACTGTCTCCCTCTCCATCGCTCGCGCGCTCTTTCGAAAAAAAAAAGAAGAGGACTTAGGTCAATTTTTATCACACAAACCGGCCGACCGAGCGGCGCCCATAAAAAATGCCTCTTTACGTATGGCGATTGGTCCGCAACGGGCTTCGGGGGTAATGCCGAACCGCTCTCTCTTTTCCTCCTCCCCTCGCGGCCTGCCGCCCGCCGTTGGCATCTCTTTTCGACGCGCGTTCTCCGGTTCTCTTCCCGTCCTCTTCGTGCGCTCTCTTGCGCTTCTCTATCTCTTTTGCCCTTTCCTCCTTTTTTTTCGACGCGGGGAAAAAATGCGCGCCGCCCGTCGATTGGTCGAGGGGACAGATGACGTAGTGAGCGACGTGCCACCCCCCGGCTTTGGGGGTGGGGATGCACGCGAGACGGTGGTGAGAGGGCGCGCGGTTGAGTGCGAGCACCGGCACCGCTGGGTGCATATATCGAGGGGGTGTTGCATGCCACGGTGCGGAGGGGGAGGATGACAGGGAGAACCTCAGATCGAATTGGAAATATTATTATACGAAAAGGACCCTCGGAATCTTTCTTTCTCTCTTTCCCTCTTTCTCTCTTTCTCCCTGTGTGCGTGAAAGAAAGGGGGTTAGCTGTTGATTAACACATCGTATCTGGACGTAATTTGATCCAGATCGATATATATATCTTTAATATGTATTAATAATTTTCTTAATAATTTTTTATATATACTTATGTGTGTCTAATACATTTAAAAAGCTAAGTTAAAATTTATATACATTTACAAATTTACAATTTTAATTAGATGCAATAAATATAACATGTATATCTTGATATTATAAAATCTCATCTAAATTGATCTCGAGTTCGACAACATTTTACAAGAAATTGAATATAATATTTTTATATAAAATAAAATTTTAAATAAAATGTATTTTAAATAAAATATATTTTTTAAAAAATATGCATATTATTAATAAAGAGGAAAATCAGGACATTTGGCATTTCGATGTCCAGATTGGTCAGTCAACTTGTTGAATTTCTCGCGTCCATCTCTGGCGGCTTAAAACAGCCCTAAAACATCGCGACGGAACGCATCTCGCGAAAAGGGACAGGCGATTGGTATATACGATGCGATGCATAAAGCTTTTGGAAGGTACGAGCTGTCGGCGCGATCGCAGGAGAATCGAACAGCGGCGGCTACGACACAGTCGTACATTTTCGTCCGCGCGGGCAGGTATTTGTTTAGCCAGCACCTCGATATGACATGATCAGCGCATTAACCCCGCTCGCATTTTTCCATCCGCGCGGTCCTCTTCTGGCTGGCGCCTGCCTGGGATGCGTTTTTATCGATTCGTAGACCCCTGCCCCTCGCGACGGCGCCCGTGTATCTGTATGTCCACCTCCACACTGCCGGCGTACAAAGCATCGATAGAGAAGCATACAGATTGGACTGGGCGTCCCTCTTTTTCGAACGCAACCCTCCCGCGCCCGGGGACACCCGCAGAACTTCCGAGAGCCCGGAATAATAAGGCCTCGTGTACCCACGCGTGTTCCCCTTATGCTCTTTTGCACTGTTTTCGTAAATATATCCCGCGGCTGTCTCGGAAATGTATCGCATTTATTTCTTACTCGGGACTTATTTTTCGCATTTAACGCCGAATTTTTATATCTTCCACTTGTTAAGTTACGATTGGATTACTTTCAATAGAATAAAGATAGCGATATTTTGAGCGATCTTATATATAGTTTGAACATTCATCACGAAAAATAATAAGCTTTTATTACGAAAAATACATTTTTATTTAGTGATAAAGAAGAAATAATTCTTTAATAAATAATCGATGTTAATGCTAATAAAATGAAATAAAAAAAATATTAATAAATGTATAGAATATTAGAGAATTATAGGATCGACGAAACAAATATTTTTATCCTAGACACGGGAAGTCGATCTTCGTCATGAAAATCGTCTTGCTGAATTTTGAAGCGGACGTAAATTTCACAAAAAAAATGAGAGATCCCTTTTGCGATCGCTCAGGCTATTCGCCGTCGAATTTTTTAAAACCACTTTAAATTTACCACCGGACTGTAAAAGGTGGATAATAAGTTTTATGGGCCGTGCCCATCGACCATCTGCGATCCGTCATAGGCCGGCATCCGCGTTACGTCCGATTCGCTGCCGATACATCGTCATGGATGTAACGTGCAGGAACGGTGTAACATTACATCCGATCATGTCCGACGAGTTTCCGGTATTTGCGGATAACGGCGGTCGAAACACAGGATTGTCTGTTACTCCCGATTGTCTCCAATCGATACAATGTGATAAAGAGAGCGCTTCCAGTGGCGAGATGTCGACTGAGTAGAACAAAAAGATCGACCGGAGAAAAAAAGCAGGAAGTCGGGCGCCGCGGTCGGAGCTTTTATCGCTTACGGAAGTGCCAAACACCTGTGGAATAACGGCGCGGCCAAGTACATCGTTGGCGAAGAAAAACGAAAGTATTTAGCACGCGAGAGAACCCGCAAGATAGGGTTTTATTGCTCGCTGCCGGCGTGCCGGTCGTTCATATGCACGTGCGGTATACATATACGTTGAAACGTAAGATCGATACGTTCTCCGTCTCGATCCGGGCGTTAGTAATTGTCACGAAGCCTGCGGAGACTGAGAGAAAAAGTACCTCGTAATACGTATTTTATAAATCTCAATGGATTCCTCGAACGCTATTACCGCATTAATACTAATAAATAAAAAATACCGAGCAATTATTATTGACTGTTTTTATTTTTAGATCAATATTATATTTCTTAAAAAGTTAAGAGTTTGAAATTTTTTGATGTTTTAATCACTCGATTGATGACAAATATTTATATATTTTAATAATCATAAACAATAAAAATATTTCTTATTAGATAAGTGAGAACACAACTAATAAGAAATAAGAATTAAAGGTCTATAATGGTCAAGGCTGAATCTTTGATGCTTAAATAATTTAATATAAA
>NW_017259459.1:1567624-1590451 GCF_001594045.1 Atta colombica
AATTATATTCTTTATATTGGCGAAATATTTAGTTTGTCTTTACTTTCTTTATTTTACTGATTTACTTAATCCTTTTAATGAGTTATTTTTACATCGAGATCAATCAATTGCTCTAGGATTAGAAGACAGTCGTAATAAAAATTCAAAGCTTCGACAGTATAACTTTTAAGTACAAAAAGATCTCGAACGAGAAAGCTAAAGTCCAGGTCAAATGGTAGCTTGATCGGATTACAGTGCAACACATTTCGCGGACTGGTAAAGTTGGAAGAACACGAGAGCAACGGTAATCCTTGGCGAATCGGGAACGGAAGGGGAAGAGACACATAAAAGCGATATTCAGCAAAGAACTGAATTCTAGACTATAGGCTGAGCGCATTGCCGTAAGGAGAGAGTGAGAGAAGAAGGTAGGCGGAGGAGGGTGGCATAAGCATAACAATCGGGGGTGTATAGAATCAGTTGTAAAGTCAAATGCGATACTTGGCTGACCGTTTCGCATTGGGGCTTCCCCTTGCACTTTCGGGCTCCAGAATCGGCCGCTGGTCCGTAACCATGGTAACCATGGTAACTCAAGCTTATAATGATCTTCTACCAGCGGTCCAGAGTCCAGCACCCTTCTCACTTACCGACACACTCGACAACCACCCGCAATCGCCGCGCCGCTCCGAGCATCCCCCTTGACGTCGCAATGGTAGGAAGCCCTACACGGGCTCATCTTATTACAATAAAGTTATCGCAAACTTCGTTCCGCAACGTTAATCACCACCTCTCTACCTTGGAAAGTATAAGTATTAGCAGAATACAGGCCGGCAGAATACATCGAAAGAGCGACGCCAGACACGGTATATAATTTAACAGACAATATCGAAAATATTGAAAAGTATTGTAAAAATAGTGCTTTATCACTCTGTTTTGATAGGACATGCAAATCAGTGATAAACCTCTGTTCATAAAACTTGCGAGCTTAAAGCACGACGTACGATGGCGTTATGACAGTTGCGGATTAATTGGGCCATTAATATTAACCGTTGAACGATTGTCGCGTATGTCCACGTCGTGAAAAAACGCGCCAAGTTACCATCGCGAGAGAGGCCTCTTGAAAAATTCAAGCCGCAGCTCAGCGGCTCGCGGAAATTTCATGGTAATCCAAATGCAAAAACCGCGCGCTTTTCTGAAATTCAACGTATTACCGTCGCGCTTGTCTCCGTATTAAGAGACACGCTAAGCGAGTTGTTTCCGTATAAGAGCGAGGCGTTGTAGCGAAACGCCCCGGAACGCGGGGAAAAAAAACGAGCCTTAACTCAATCTGTGTACCAGTACTGAGAGCCTGCGAGCACCAACGCGGCGGCCTATCAATTTTTCAACAGCAATTCTCATTGCGGTGAAATTTTATGCCATAAAAAAATAGGAGTGTTCTCACCCTTCCTCGACAACATTACATCGGGCCTCTGTCGGGGAACGGCAGTAATGTAAAACGCATTCATTTCAACGTTCCTGCATTCGTAATGTCGCATCCTGGTATTTTAATCAGAGGCGTAACTATAAAAATTACGTGCCCGCACATACGATCGCGCCTGGCGCGCGGGGCATTAAATTAAGAACGAACGATTCTCATGTCTAATGAACGCAGTCTCCAATAATGCTTTCCGCAAAAGCAATCGCGGTTATAATACCGTAAAATAATAGCAGAAATACGAAATTAACTAGAGTAATATTTTACTTTGCGTAATACTGGATTAATTTTCTCATTCGTTCACGAATATCAATAATTTCCTCGTAAATGCTTTACGCGAGATGAATTGGTGCAATTACTTGTGAAAAATAATTTTCTATTTATGGTACGCAGGCTATCGAAAGAAGGTTTTATATAAGGTGGGAAGACGTTCATCGTGTCTCGATATCACCCCGGATCCACTAATTAAGATCATTTCTGTGCGATCACGGCAAATAATCTGATCTTCTTAATCATTGGACATTCATCGCATGAAAGAGTCTTGATTTTAAGTGCGGTCTCTAATAATTTGTAATAACGATGCGCTCTTCATGGGTCTGTCATTATTTCGAGGGGTTACACGCTCGTGCAACGGAGCATCCCCCTCCTCCGCGCTCGCGCGAGCCACTTATGCAAATCATCGGAGGGTTAATTCCGCCCCCTTTCTCTCGTATTTCCTACTGCATCCGACGCCTATTATGCGTAGTAATTTTCGCCGACAAGATTTTTATGGTCTGTGTGCGCACTAAGCGGAACGGAATATAACGCATTTATGTGAATCAACCCTCTTCTGATATAAAAAGGCTCTTTCTTTTTTTTTCTTTCTTTCTTTCTATCTTTTTTTTTCTTTTTTTATTATTTTTTTTTTTTTTTAATGAACGTGTATTCTTACAGCGCACTTTTTTTCAACGATAGAACAACGCCACGTCGTGAAACGTGCATCATTATTCACAATGTATACCGACACCGAATAAATTCAGCTTCGGGAATTAAACACTGTTGTCTGGTATTTTCAGACTGGCGGACACTTTGGCGAAATTTTAGGAAAAAAACATGTGTACGTCAGGGCGTGTGTGCGCACTGCGGAGCGAGAATGAAAAATGGACTTTAAAATCGAATAGCTCCTGTCATATTATAAATTGAATTTTGGCTTCGGGAGCGTGTACCACCGAGATTTTTTTTCTCCTTTCGCACGGCGCTTTCTCTTTTCCGCTTCCCACGAATTTAGCGTTTATACATATATATACATGTATATATGTATATATATTTTTTTCGAACGTCAGTCGCGGCCACGTCGAATATTTTTGACGAATTGATAATGAACGCCCGCGGGAGGAACGGCTTTCTCGAAAGTTGGCACGTAACGCCGTTGACTGGCGCGAGTTTGTCGGTATGACGTCGTCGAATTTATCGCTCGACGCTCAACGAATTTATAACCGTAGAATTACGGTGTTATCAAGTATGCGCAGACGATCATTACATTTATAAGCACGAGAGAAGTATCGTATCAAATCGGATGATTAATGTTAATTAGATGTCAGTGTTGTTTTCTGTTCGCTTCTCGTTTTCAACATTTTATGACATTGCAATCGAAATTTTTAAAACATAAGAGCTATAGCATACAAAATGCATAAGTATTAGTATAAGAGCGTCTAAACCAATGAGCATATTACGTAAATAAATATAACGATTTATATGCTCATTAATCTCAGACGATTTGATTAATCTTATTCTATGCTTATGCATTTTGTGTACTGTGTAGCCCTTAGGGCTTATCCAAACAAATTTGCATAAATTTGCACATAAAGAAAATTATCCAATTGCATTTTATAATAGAAAGCCGATTGGACAGTTTTCTTTATGCATATAATTATGCAACTATGCAAGTTTGTCTGGGTAGATCCTTAAAGTTAATGCAGCGTATAGTACATTTATCTTTGCTGTCTCCTTTTGTTTCTTCTCCGTTTTTCTTGATGAAGAGCGAAAAGCGTTTTATTCGCAAGAAAAAATTTGAATGAATTCGCCTCGTGTTACATCAACCATTGTATAATATCTATCGTACAAAAGTGTTCATTGAAATGGAGTACAAATCACGCGACCGCATCAATCTCGAAATCGAGAACGTCTAGAATTGCCCTTTCTCGCTTTGTAGCTCAAAGCAATGTCTACCCCGTGCACGTTCACGATGCTAAACAAGCGGATGATCACTCTCGGTGAAGTTCCAATGGACTTTAATCTCTACGACATATATTAATGCATCACGGGCTTGGTAAATTATATTAATTAAATTTCTACCTGTGTTAGTACCGATACGAATGCGCGTTCCGCTCGGTATCATAACTGGAACGAGTGGCACCGTCGATAGTAAGCAATGGGATAATTAACTTCTGGAACGCCTCGTCTAATAAAGTAGATACATGTTTCTGATATTACATGAATATATTATCAATAATATATCAACGTTTCGTATACAGATATTAATGCCGCTTTCATTCATTCGATTCCAATATTTTGTAACCTGCACTTAAAGTTTTCTTTTTCGAGAAGATTTAGAAATGTTTAAAACGGAATCCATAATTTATGCAAAGCTATGCAAAGAGGAAAATAATCTTGTTAACATATAATGCAAGTCCCATGTTTAATAGTACTATTTAATAATACTATTAATATTTCAAGAAAGAATAAATTTTAATTTCTTTCAATCGTGGTACTATTTTTGCGGGAATCATTTGTGACTATGAAAAATTTTCATTATTATCATTCACAAATTTTGTATGATGGATTGTCGTATCAGATTTTACGCTAATTTTGACCATCAGAAATTTCGTAATTAATGCCGCTGTTTCCTGCTATATATTTGCAATCCTTTCCGTATAAACTTGTAATTTAGATTACGCTGCTAAAATATAGCATAACATTCACGCATATTACGAGGATGCTCTGCACTTTATTAGGTACTATAGATGCAGACAAAACTGGCTGACATTCCCTTCATGAAGGCGTAATAGAACACCTCCATTTCCAACGGTGGCGTTATCCGGCACTGCCTGTCCTCATTATGCTAAGCACTAGAATCGATAGCATTAGAACGGCGGACTTTACCCGACTGCGCTTCCCTCCGTCGCCCCCGCTGACGTGGCAACGACCTTCCCCGTCTCTCCGATTTGCGTGCAACCCTTTCGTTCCCGCAATCACGCTGGGATAATCAGTATGCAAAGTCCAACCCGGTCCAACATGGACGATTCGCTGTAATGCAAAACGGTCCGAACGGCGGGGTGTTCGATTCCCGTCGGGGATACCATCGTGGATAGTGCGAGAAACGCGCGGATCGCGCGTCTGTAAAACCGAACCAGGGAAAACTGAGAAATGACCAATTTATCATTTTCGTTTCGCGGCCGTCCGCGCCCGTTAACCGATGCGCATAAATTGCAAAACTCGGAAACGCCGTTCTAGCCGCCGTTGCATCGGGCATGACGATACGTAGGATCGACCTCGGGAGTGAATCATAATGGAATTTTAATAATATTCTTACTATTTCCGTGCAAAGAATTGCACCCGCGGGAATTTCGCAGCACATTTTCTCAAAATGCACAAACCGCAAAAGTTTAGAAGTGCTTGCGGATTATCGAGATCGTAGCAATAGTCGAAAGAAGAAAAGATCCTTTTTTTACAAGCATTGCTCTTAAAAATTAGAGAGGAGAGTCTTCGTCGAAGATTATTGGCTTCTTCTTTTTAACTGAACTTCTCTCTCACTGTTCATCTTTTCTCTTTTTCTCTCCAACGTGGAGAGAAAAGGAAAAAAGATGAATCATGCAAAAACTTTAGCTAAAAAGAATATAATCTTATGACTATATCTTCGCAAAGCAAGGAGCTGGTGATATAATCGTTTACCATTTATATGAATGAACAACGTCTGTACTGCACATTTTTTCGAACGAGAAAGAGAGAGAGAGAGAGAAAGAGAGAGAGAGAGAGAGAGAGAGAGAGAGAGAGAGAAGAAAGAGAGAAAAGCGAAACATATCGGACGGTACAAGTACGGAAATGTAGAATAAATAATATATGCTGACCCGTAACGAACGACCGGAATAGTATCGTTGAGCCAATTTCTCCGACGAATCGTCGGGTTAATCTTTAACACCAATATAGATACATATTACAAACAACACATGTACTCAGTTTTTTCTCTATGCCATTTTGTGTTATGTACACTTTTGCAATCAATATTTATACTAAGATTTTCTCCAAGACTAAATAAAGAACGGCTTCTATCAATCAGATGAAATTTATTTAAAGAATGAAAAATTTTTTTTATTACTAACACATCTCTTTTAATCTTTCTATTTGAAGAAGATATTTGTATTAATTTCTCATTTCTTAATACATACAACAATAATGATATTTTAGTTTAATTCAAGATTCATCTGCAGCCTATAAATACCCATGGTGGAGATGGAGGCAGGGCACTGAGCATACCGAGAGACATTTGCATCCAAGTGCCGTCCGTTAGCAATCCTAGCCCAATAATCCCTGTTCGACGTCGTCTATCGGCAGACGCTATCGGCTAATGACAAAACTACAGGCTCCGACAGTGGCGCATTGGCCGCGCGCGATGCGGACGTCGGTATCAAGTTGTTGCCAGTCCAGTTCAGTTGGACCCTCGCTTCGTTGGCCGAATGATAATTTGCAATACCCTCTTCTCCTCCTGCGCGTCCATCTACTCTACTCTACTGGTAGCAACGCCACCTCCACCTCTTTCCGACCGACCCCTGCCGTCGTTCCTCGCCGATCTGGCCTCACGGAACCCACCGTGTCGTCCCCTCTACGTTCATGTCCACCCTTTGATTACGTCATACCCCGCGCACCTCCCTGGCCCCCAATCCTCTAATTATATTCACTCGGCGCTCCGACTCTCCGGCTCCAGGGGGTCCAATTCCGTTCACCTTTCATTACGAACTGACTGCGATTCCAGCGATCGAACCAGCTGCGTTTTTCTCTTCCTGCCTCTGTCGCGGTCACCAACATCGATGTCGTCTCATCTCTGTCTTGTCCGACAGGCGCCGGTGTCTGCGTTCGGTGACAGGACGGTCGTTCTCCATCTTTCTCTCTCTCTCTCTCTCTCTCTCTCTCTCTCTCTCTCTCTCTCTCTCTCTCTCTCCCGATATCCGATCCTCGTCGAGTCGGTGCATGTACGACTACCGGATGGAAGCGGTATCTCGGAATTTCCGCGTGCGTGCTGAGCGCCAGCCGTGTGATCCTGACGAAGGGAGAAGGATTAAGTTCCTCGATAACCGTGCCGCAAGTCTGGCTTAACCGGTCGACAATCATTGTAGCGAGTTATGTCACGTCGGTTCTTCGCGGTTGAATTTTCTCTTATTTTTCGTTCTTTTCCATTTGTTCGACTGTTTCTCCGTGATTTAATGATACGGCGCAGGGAGTTGTGAAAATATACATGGGCGGTAAACGAGGGATCTGAAAGTCGTGATTTGCTTTAATACGAGTAAAAATTCTCACGGGACAATAAAAAGAGGACGAAAAGTATATTAAATTTTCTACTACTTAGAAATACCTTTACGAATGGCGTTTGCCGTTATATAACAAGTCAGTGTACTATCTGGTACGCTGGTACAGTATAACTAACTAGTGCTTGAAATATGAACGAAATCTAAAACGAGTACTGAGGACTCCAGATAGTACGGCGTATTCCACATCGTACTATACGGCAGAATTATCAGTAAGACAATACGAGATATATGCGAAGGTTCGCATGCTTTTCGGCGCTTAGACATAGTAATATTCAAAAGAAGGGGCGTTTCACCAGTGGCTGCGGTAGCGTATCTCAGCATTGGATTATTCAGACGTGTTGATTATAAACTAATGGGCCCTGAAATATAGAGATATTATACGCGACGCCGCCAGTTATTACTTCATAATTTCGAGGAAAATTATTAAGGAAGGAAGTGCCTGTCTGCTCGCGTAAGAAAGCTTAGCTATGGTATCTCTCGAAGATTTAAGAGGATCGTGCGTGCCACGAAAAAGCCGGTTTCCGCATTTATAAGAGTTTTGCTCTGATCATACATACGTGAATGTCTTTGTCGTCTACGTTTCACATTGTTAAACAAATCGTATCAATTATTTCATCAAACAGTCGATATCCGTTGTTTTGAAAAACATATTATGTAAATAATTTAGCGCTATGTGTTAAGAAATAAATGTTAGTTCATTAAGAAATATGTCAATCAGATAAAATTATCATCGCCAATATATTTAAATATCAACGTAATCCCGTAGATAGCTGCGTTCAGCAGGAAAAGCAGCTTTACAAAATTCTTTAAACAAAATTTCTTATGATTGGTTTTAGTTCCTTGTTGAATCTAAATATACAAGCAATAATATTAAAGAATCTTATTACAACAGTTATAAAGCTGCTTTTTCTGCTAAACAGAACCTATAAGTTCTCCTTCTGGAGAACTGGAGTATGTGCACCGAAATTCTATGTAGGAACGTGGACAATAGTTAAGCCCTCCTTAGCCTCTATAACGAGAATGCAGAGGAACGTCAAGCGCCCGGTTGTCGCGGTCGTCACGGAACTCCATTATTACTCGCCAATTAGCCATGATTAAAATATTTGGGCATCTCTCGCGTGCATCCAGAATATTAATATACACGTGATCCGCGGTGTACGGAAACAGCGGTTATATGGAAATGCACGAAGCGATAGGAAGGAAAGCCCTCCTTCATTGATTAAATAATCCCACAAAAGCTCTCGTTAATGACTTATTTATTACGCCAATTATGTTCGGCCTATTAACCATGGTGGTGCATGCGTGTGTGAAGCTAACGCATCCAGATATCACTCTGATCGTAAATTTCATCGAAATTACCCGAAAATCGTCGTTAATTGCGTATTTACACGCGCAGTTAGTTAGTCAATCGGTTAGTTTTATGATGACGCGCGGTTTACGTATCATGTACGTATTTGATAAAACGCTCCGGTATACCTATTCTCATATGCTCGAGATAATCGCTTTCACTCGCATTATCGCGAATTGGAACTTCGATCACGAAAAACAATTTCAGAGCTGATATGAGTCTTTTTTAGCACGAGCGATAAATCTTTTTCGGATAATTTTCAAGTTTCATTTTTCGCGTCGGTTTACTCGGTGAAAAAAGATCGTGGTTGTCCTAAACGTATATATAATTACTTTCGCATTTTGCAATGGCATTGGTTAAATATACGAAATTACACTTCAGCTAACTTGCAAAAAGTTTTAGTAAATAGATGATATAAATTTTTTTTGAACGCATAGCTTTCAGAGTGCAGTAACAATTTTTAATCTGTACATTAGGAGATAAAATTAAATTAAATTGTTAATTAAATTATGAATTGTCGCTTTCGCTTACGCAGAAATTTATTGTCTTTATATAGGGATATTATCTTATTTTTTTTTCAATCGTTATTTTAATTTTAGGAATGTTGTTAAAGTGAAAAATTCAATCTTATCAAATTTATGTGATGACGATAATTTATATATCGCGTAAGCGTACAGATAATCGCTGTGCGCAAAATTAGATCATACTTTTCATCATTCTTGCCTAATCCAGTCGCCGTGCATAAATTGTTCGAGAAAATCGTTAGGCATAGTTTCTAACTTGGAGAACCTGTCGACTTGGAAATTACACGAGCATTCTTTGAACTCTCGGTCGGCAATAATTCAAAACTTTCGGACCTAATCGATATCCTCGAACAGGCCTCTCTTCTAAAATACATTCGTCTTAAAATAAGGGAACATGATCTCAAAATATAATCTATTCCCTTCCTTGGAATTTCTGCGACAGGGTCTCCAGGACGATTTCTTCAACAATTTAGAAAATCTGACATGCTAAAACTGGCGTTTCAAGTATACCATTTTAGAAATATTTCATATAACTTATAAGAGTGTCTTGAATCCCTGCAGAGGATAGGGTTTGACCGACGTTCTTGTAATGAACGTCCAGTGGTCGAATTTAATTCGAATACGGTATAGCGGCTAGGGTGACGGCTCGGCCAGAAACAGAACCAGAAGAGGGTTGCTAAATATTCAAGCATTACGGCTCTGCATAAATTCATTTCATTATAGCGCCACCAAACATTGCTTTTGATGCTTTCCGCTCGTCCCCTGCAACTAAGCCACGGTCGGTCCCATAGTCCCGTCCGTAACCACCAACGGCGCTCCATCCGCCGCATTCCGTTTTCTCACCCCCTTTCCTTCTCATCCCATTCTTCCAATCGCACCCTTTCTTGCCATTAAATACCGTCAAGTCCGTTCGACGTCCGCTCCGCTCGCGGCTCGGCGAACTCGGATCTCGAGTTCAAGATGATTGACACGTAAGATCGAACATAATTTTAACGGCATATCCACATCTTGTTTTCTCTCCCCCATAATTTATTCTCTCTTCTCTCATAATTCGTTATTTCGTTACCACGGCAGTTACTGTCACGGTACGATAAAAGTCAGCTTTAATTGTCGTTGATAACAAGCATTTTTAAAAGTACACGCCGCTCCACGATTTTTTAGCGCTGCAAAAAAAGTCAGTCGATATTGCAGTCAGTTTAATAAAGCCAATAATAACAGCCATAATGACGCTATTAACGCGCATGGATGTTGCAAAAATGCATTAACCGTATATCGAAGCGAAAAGCCTTTGCGCGCCGTTTGCGATAAAAAAAGGTTCGCATACGCCAATCGCCGACGCAACGACAGCCTCGGTTATGGCGACTAAATTATACTCTCCTTTTTTTTCAGCCCGTCGGCGTGCGAGCGCCATTATTCGGCTCGTAGGAACGTTCGATCTGGGCTCATCGAACTCACGATACGTCAGTGGCACGCAGAGAAACGCGAAGCACCGTGGTGTCGTGGTGCGGCAAAGCGGCAGGCCGGCCTCTCATGCATATGGAGCGTTTCATTATATTAAACCCTTTCAATGTATAATTTACTTTTGCGTGAGTCATTTGAGGTACGGCCTGTGCACGGGCGACGGAGGACAGAGAGCCCTCTGCAACATCGCCGACCTAAAGATAGCACCCTAGCAGAGGCTCGATAGCGCGCGCTCGGTATACATTATCCTCACGTACGATTTTTCACGGAAGTTTTGTTTCCTTCACACCTTTATTGCGACAAGCCCATTTTGCATAGTGTCGGCCGTCGCGCGTTGCTCGTTGCGCGGCTTAGCTGGCATGCTCTGTCAATGCGCGACGTCGCGTCACGTTTCCTCGTCGGAAGAAAACGTTTGTGGAGACGTAAAAGCACTGCCGCTAAAAAAGAAGAGATGCAATCCTTAGGATCCATCTACTGGTATCTCCAATTTTTATACGAGTAAATCTGATTGGCGTCCGTGATTATACGTAGAATATATTACTCGCGTCGTTTTTTTTTAACATAATTACTTGCGTAGGATGTTTCTGACACGCCAATATTATGTAATTTTTATTGCTCTCATTATTGATTTACGATTAAATAAAGATTGATAATATTTTATACATTTGTATCCGTTAAATAAAGATAAATGCAAATTTTTTTTTAATTGTGAAACAATTTGCGCTAAATATAATAATGTGTATAAATAACATTCACATATTTAGCGAATTTATAAAGTGGGGGTATTCTGAATTCTCTCACACGAATAATGAAGAGTTAAACTTAACAAATATTGTACAGCATCGGTATGAGTAATAGAAAGTTTATTTTCACACGGAAGTTTTGCTAAAGTATCTAAAAAGTTAGTTAACTGCAGATGAAAATAATTTTATTGTGTTATCGAAATAATTGTATAGGACACTCAAGTTGCTAAAATGCTGGTTACTAGAATGTCGGAATTTTTTGCAGCGTTGCTCATCATGCTTGAGTTTCGTAATTATTTTAATATCCAATAAAACTATTTTTCAGATCAATATCTAGCAAAATTTTTAGTAGATATTTTAATAAAATCCATGCAAATCGTTCTCATTGGGTCGTAGAAATTTATTGTGATTATTATGCGAAGAACAAAAAATTTAGCGAGTTAAATATTTATACTCGAACACAACGAAATTATATATCAGAAGCAGACTTTCAAAAGTCTTTTTTCGTTTTGTCCAAAATTTGTAATTTTTAGAAAACGAGAAAGAAAAAAACTCACACACAAGAAAATTACGCACTTTAGAAAATAACAATATGCCAATTAATAGGATAGTGAAATATTAAACAAAATTGCTAAACAATTGCTAAAAATAATAAACAAATGCATTTTGTTTGTTTTTTAGTTAAAAAACATAATGCACTTCGAAATATCTATATTTTTTCAGCATATAAATTAATGATAAAAAAATGCTTCTGAATATCTCAATGTAATTTATAATATAAGTCTTTCAACACTAAACACTACGCCATCTCTCTAACTAAAAAAATGAAATTTTGGACAAAATGCATTTTGGAATTCTGCTCTTCATCTGCTGATACTTATGTGACAGCGTTTCTCCTTAGGAGATTCATTGGATCGATGTATAATATATGTATAATTAATATTCCAGACAGTAAGTCGTCCAATCTCGCATTTACATCGCACGATTATGGCGCTAATTAACGAAAGCCTTCATTCATTATGCAAATGACTAATAACGCACGGATGAGTGCGTAATTCTCGACGTGGCGCGCACTTAAAATGTAATATAACAAAGTAAAGCGCAATTAGCAATAACGCAAAGGTATTGTTAATTAGCGGAGCGACTGCTGCCTGCTTTATTATTTAACTGCGTATCCAGTTGCCTTCCGGCTACAAAGGAACAAATAGGCGGGTTTTATCGAGTTCGTCGCGCGTAATAGGTCAGATACGATCGCAAAAGACGAAAAAAGGACTACGACCAGTTAATACTTCGCAGCTACGCGTTTTCAAACCACGCAAAAGTCGGATTAATTCGCTAACAAGTTATCGCTTCGAAAATGTACTTTCCAAGAATTGAAAAACTTTCGAACGTGAGTTCAAAACGAAACGGTTTTTTGTTCTTACATGTTTCTATCGTTATCACATGTAAATTTCTTTTACAAATAATACATTATTAACTTAACGAGACTAACTAACGCAATTTACATAATCTTCTTATTCAACCTTTAGAATATATCTGAATTTGTCGCGATTAACATTGCATAATACATTAAGATATTCTCTAACAATATTAAATTTATGCTTTACGTGCGAGAGATCCTCTAATTTTTCGTGTTATGCGATTTCGCTTTCGCGGCATTCCACATCGTCACGCATTTATAAACGCGTGTTGTAAATTTCACTCGAGAAATTTCGCAAAGCTGAATTCTATGATAATAATGGTAAAGATCGTCATTCTCGCATTCATGTGTTATATCTGGCGTGTAAATCGAATGAAAGTTTATTTCCATGGCGCGAAATTGTCACGTCTTTCTTTTTTTAGAAACACTCACGGTATTTGCCGCATGACGACTGACTTCTAGTTTGACGGATAAAAGTTACATTAATTTTCAGGACGTTACGTCGACGTTAAAAAATATGTGAACCGCTCTTTTTGCCCGTCAGAGTTTGGGAGCCGTATTTCGGTTCGTCTCTGACCATCGTTGGGGTCCGCTGGATGAATCGGACATTCACAGTAACACAATTAGACCAACAATCGATAGGAACTGCTAGTGATGAGTATGAATCTCTTCTTGAATCATATCTTGAGTAAAGAAAATTAAAAAAAATTCAATCTTTCTAGTTAAAAATTTGATCAATCAAAATACTTGCCTGTACTAATAATTATTATTCGCCATATATACAATTATTATTATATTAATATATACAATTATTAATGACTTATAAATTAAATTCTGCCGATGTGTGTGTGTGTGTGTGTGTGTGTGTGTGTGAAACTAATCTCTAAAAGAAGTCTCATAAGAAGTTATCGTTATAATCGAGATTACATCAGATTATTTTTATTTTGGTATTGAATAATGAAATGATATTCTCCAAATTCTTTAAAGTGAAATTGAATTCTAAAGAGTGAAAATTAAGACAGTCTTAAAAAAGAGTAGTTCAGTTTCAATCTTTAAGCGTGAGATCTCACTTTAAAAGTTCAGAGAGTAAAAGTCTTTCACAGTTTCGTAATTCCCATATTATTAAGATAAGATAATTATTATTAATAAAGCACTAGAAGCCAGCAATATTAATAAGATCAACGTATTCTTAAGACTGATTTCTCTGTTCAGACTCGGGTACTGTTTGAACTTTTCACTACCCTGACCACCTACGTCCCCACCTTCTACTCTTGTTCAGTATAGGATTTCATCTCCCATCCTCTGGCACCTCACGCTCTCTTTCCAACGAACCATCCCCTATCTCATTTGGCCTCATTGTGCCTTAGCGTCCATTGTTTTTTAAATTACGAACCCCACTTCTGTCAGGCAAAACTCGATTTCATTTTTTGTCGGTACTGTCACTTGCCTGAAACGCTTTTCGCGATCCATTCAGCGGGTTGTCTTTGCTAGGGTAGCTGAAACGTATCCAGCAGCGATAATCAACCCTCGCCGTGGAGTTACGAGCAAAGTACATCGTCGAAAAATCAACTGGCATTGATTATTCAAAAATAGAGCTTATTATGTAATCTGCGTTGCTCAATTATGTTCATTACGTATACGTTTCCTTCATTTCAATTGGAATATGAAACAAGCGAATAATTAACACAATTATTAAAAGAAATTATATCATTAAAAGAAAATACGTATAATAGCTATATTATATTTTTTAAACTTGGTTTCATTAATCCATCTTTCACCTTCGTATTCGTTCTTGGCTGTCGGCTCTTACTCAGCGCTATACTTTTATCTTTTCACTTTTAACATCTATGTTCTATGTATAATGATATACTGTAATACAAGTAATTCGCTCTGATTCCCCAATCCAAGCTTTTAAAACGCTACTCTAAATTCTAATTCCCCTGGAGGCCGCATTCTTCCGAGAAGCACACTCGAGCGTCCCATTGATAGCTGTCATCGATAACGCCCGGCATGACACTTTCACGCGCGCGCGACCCATTTGCCGGCATAAATCATTGGAAACGAAAACATATCCCCGCGGCCACGCAAATTTGCCAACACCCGACCGCAGCGTGAGTGAGAGCGAGAACGGGAGCGAGAACGGGTACGGGGACTTTCACGAGAGGCGCGCGAATGACGGAGATGATCCCGGTTGAAAGAGAGAGAACGCGCGTAAACAAACGCGAAATCATGACACGACCGCGGCCTACGTTTCGCACGCACACGGCCACCGTGGTGCGTACACGCACGTGCACGTTCACATGCTCGCGCGCGTACGGCCGACAGAGTCCGGCGGTCCGGCACGCGGGATTCAGCGGTGGCGCGACGGAGAGCGAGGGCGCGACGCGCGACGCGCGGAGAATCAGCGAGGAAGCGAGAGAAACTCATCGTGCGGGACAGAGGTGGCGAGAGAGGGAGAGAGAGAGAGGGAGAGAGAGAACGGACCAGAGGCGAGGTGTTCTAGCGTGGATGACTCGTCATTGCCGTGGGGCGCGCGTGCCGCGCAACCATACAGCGTGCACGCGCGTGTACACGCGGACGCACGCGTATGCGGCGCGAGCCGGCACCAGCGAGGCGCTATCCGCTCGGTATGCCGTGTCCACTGGGTGACCTGGAAATGTGTGTCATGAAGAACGCGCGAATCATTGCGGGCCATTCATTCGATACGTGAGAGATGATGCGCGCCACCTGCGAGTCTCGCCTCCGAGACGCGCTTTTCAGATTGTTATCTGCTACAGGCATCGAATGGATCGAATTTTTACCAAGATACAAATTATTCGGAGCTGTCTCACTTATATAATTTCTCACGTTAATTGACTAAATGATATGCACAAGTTAAAGGAATCGCAACAATCGCAGCGGTAGAGACAATAAACTTTTAACGTACATATATTTAAATGATACTTGTATATATTTCATTCTATAGATTTCATTTTTTCTCTTTTTAAGAATCTACGTCGACGCGGCAAAAAAAAATTCAATGACATTCAAGTATACATAATTTTTAAATAGAATGAGTTACTTTATGAACAGGGCGTGAACTAAGGTTGTTTATATTTATGATGCTGCATAGGATCCGTAATGCTTCGATGTTGTAGCTACTGTCAGGGCTACTGTTAACTACAGTTCATATATTTAGACAAACGCGTTACCCCTGTAATAATAAACTGCATTTCATCATCGTGACCCCTTTCGAGCTTATACTTGATTTTGCGCCCCGTTTTAATGGCCTTGTCACCAAAGTACGATATAGGTATCATGTCCCTCCATCATCATTTCCGGTAAACGGGGGTCCATCGCGCCGCGGACGCGAAATCATTTGGCGACAACATTTCGGGAACACCCGGTGGATTCACGCGGCCGTATGCGTGCACTCACACGACCGCGACGACGCTCTCTGGCAGTCATCGCCCACACCAGCACCACTCAATTACTCGCGGCACGCTGTGGAATCATTTACCCAATCATTTAGTTACATCAACGCAACGCAACGCGACTGGTCCGCCACACGGTCAGTTTCGCGGGCTAGCAGCCGGCCGTTTCGGCACGGCAGGGGTAGGGGGGCTGAGGGGGTTCTTTGATAATGGGGGTTGGGGGCGGCGTGGCACACAAGGGGGGAGGGGTCGCATGCAGCGGCTATTGTATTTCGCCACGCGGGACCCGGTGTGTATCGTTACCCTGTTGATTTCGCGTTATATCGTTATGATGACGATATAATAGCCCCTGGCGATGCTCAGCGAGTAGATTTACTTTGATATGACATAGCGGCACGCTCGCGGATATGCGAGGGCTCGCATATTTTTACACTTCGAGGAACGTGCGTGTGACTTCCATTACTGCGAATCGCATTAACAAGGAGGCTTCCCTTTCACTTGGCGTTTTACGCCAATCACGCGAACGATGCGTAAGATATGTAAGATGCGCGAGATGCGAAAAGTCATGAAATGCCATTATAATTAAAAGAGACTGCAGTTTAAAAATGACAAATTTGCCGCTATTGTTAATGAACCTTGTTACATTGCGAACAGCGTATATCGGATTATTATTGGTTTCAGCTTATGTTGTAGCGACAAAACGATTATGTTTGTTTTCGTGTGATATCATGCACCTAATTAAATCCGATATTTGTTTATTTCGATATTGAGAAACTATCTAACTATCTGACAAAAGATATATTACCTATCTCGTGCGCCTAATACTCTTAAATATGTAATACTATATATATCCATAAATCAGACAAATAAATGTGAGAGGAGACGGCGGGGGCACGGAAGCCGTGTCCACGGATTTCCAGAACTGTGTGATATCATCTAACTCGAAATATCCATAAACCAAAGCTACAGCCGTACCGTAACCGCGGGGCTTGAAGCAGCAACAATGTATTCGGCATTCTCTCTCACCGGCAGGAAAGCGCCGGTACTACAAAAAAATAAGTATCGCCAAATTTTTACCGTGCAATACCGTCGCAACGTGCAAAAACAAAGAGCTCGGAGAAAGATTCAATCGCGGCATTCAAGAAGGCAAAATAAAATTACGTGACATCCCGGCACAACAAAGTGTAGCATCAGCGGTTGTTCCATCACGCCGGGCCAATCGTAGCAAACTTCCATCCCCCGGTAAAGTCCGGATACATTCTCGAAAAGAGGAAAAAAATCCATCGGGGGCGTGGGTGGGGCCGGGTGCGGGTGGTATATTGCAGATCAATACAATTGCACGTTAGTGCTAATAAATAATAGGCGGTGGGAGCAGAAAAAAGCGCGCAATGCAGCAACGAACACAACACACAAATAATACGCAATACATCAACCACGCCGGTAGGTAGGTACGTACGTGCCTTCCTCTCACTCCCACCCGCACGTTCCGTCTCCCTCTTGCCTCCACCTACCGCCAGTCCCCTTTTTTTCTGCCCCGCACCTATAACCGTGCAAGCACCACCCCCGGGGCACCGCCATTTCCGGACAAATAAACTCTAGTCGACGTAATTTTTACGCCGGGCGCCAAACGCGACGAAAAGCGGGGACCGCGAACGGCATTCGGCGGGAACAATGTGAAATTCTGCCTCGACCGTCTTTCCATCCAGCGACTCTGCCAATCGACCTGTACACTTTCGAGAATACTATATGTAGATGTAGATACTCCTAGATGTAAGATGTGATGCAATGTAAAGAACATTTTTTCTGAAATTTTTTTCTATTAGATTGAATAATTACCAGACTGTACAACCGTTTCTTTTTAATACAGTTAAACTAAATTTTTATTATGTTATCTGTGATATTTTTAAAATACAAATAATATCTATATAATTTCTACAATAACGTTAGTTAGGAATTGACTTCTCTGAAACATTGATTTAAAAAAAATTCAATTTTGATATTTTCGAGCAAATCAGTAGTATCTCAGATTTCGAAAGATATATCTTGTATCTTTCGAGTCTAGACAGTTTGTTAGGATTAAAGGGTATAAAGCAATGATTGAAGTTAAAAATAAAGAAAAATACCATTTGGTATTTCGCGATAATTAAGAGTGATTAACGTTATGCAGCGAAGAATGGTGAAGGGTGAAGGATGAAGGGACAGCGCGTGTCCCAAAAGTCGTCGACGGCATGGCTGTCGAACATTAGTTAATTTTGAAAAATTGCACTAAACACGCGCTCCGTGAATTGGCTTCGGGGAGCTTTGGCAGGCCAATCGGGAGGAGACATGCACGTAGATATCTCCTCTCTCTCCTCTCGTATACGCGGCGATCGGGGGCTAGTCACCCCCGCGTCCAACCACCCCCCTTAAGGGCCCTTCCCGCGCCGCGTCCCGACCCCACCAAACCCCTCTCTGTCCAGTGACCGACCCAACCTACCCACGCACACGTTAATGCCTGAAAAATGTACGGCAATTTTTTATTTTTTAATACGCTTCTTGTCTCTCTCTTTCTTGCCTCTCGGCGCGGCGCGGAGCTTTTTTTCTCTCCGTCTCACCCTCTATCGCCCTCTTTTCCTCTCCGCCTGCACCCCCGTATGCGTGATGTAGCGCCTCGTTCGGTTCGTTCGGTTGGTCGGTCGGTCGGTGCGCGGCCTCTGGGTTTTTTTTCGCTCTATCGATAATTTGTTTGGATAATTTCCAATGGTATTGATCTAGATGTACATCCTACAGGACGAGCGCAACGCCTATACCGTCGCGCACAAAGCGCGGCGATGGGCGCACGTATACGTATAGAGGTGGAGGACGAGACGGAAGGTGAAAGAGGGTCGGGGCTGATCGTGAGTTACTGACGTTTTAGTATTTATCCATCTACGAGCTCGTTTTCCGCGTATCCGCTTAGGCGGTGGAGACACCCATACACATCTACACGCAATATCGTGCACAGGCGCGCATCGTTCTCACGGAACACGCACGCATGCAGCCGACTCGGTCCAGACACCACCGGCATACGACTATACGAGTGCGTTCGGCCGTCCGGCGTTGTAATATTTCGTTAGCCGTGCCGGTGCCATACGGGACGGGTGGGTGGGTGGGGATGGAAACTTTGATGAATCGCCCTCGTCGCCGATACCGCAGATCGACAGATACGATGGCTGGTCTGTCGTCGCGCGGATTCCCCGTCACGGGGTGAGAAAAAAGAAAGTCGACGGGCGACAGGTGCACGCAGCCGCGGCTTCAAGGCTAAATGATCCTGTTTGCACACCCTTATCCTTACACCTGCCTGTTGATTTTTTTTACGAATCTTCAAAGTGTCCCGCGCACTGATGTGCAATTTCAATTGTATTAAACGATATCGTATCGAGATTAAACGCTATCTCAAATATGATACAATTTTAAATTTGTCAAAATAACCAAAATATTTAAAAACAAAACTACTAAATACATATCGACGTGTTTGATTGTTTAAATTTATTTTTATGAGTTATAGGATTTACTCTTTTTTTTCAAAATATCAACGTTCGACTTGTATATGTCCTTTCAATCAAGTTTAACAAATGTTACGATTTAATTTATTAATCAATTTTTAAGGAGCGATAAAAAATGTCTTTCTTTATTAATGAATAAATTCGTAAATATTCATTTCCATGACTGAGCAGGACGAAGAACGGAGAAGAAATGGATAGGGAAGAAATTGTTTGTGTTCGTAAAGACAATGCATTAGTCGTGGAAAGAGTAGCGGCATAGGATCGGACGGATAAGAGATAGGGTGAGGTGAGAGACTTCTGTTCTTTGGGGTTGGTTTTCACCTCACTTAGCCTCTCTCGTAACGGTCGACTCGGTGACCGAGGGCAACCGGAGTCGGTGGGTGGGCGAGGATGCGCCGGTCTTCGTACCTTCGAGTCAAGTTTTAATTAGCTTTTCCGAATTACCGATGTAGCGGACTCCGACTCGCCGCTTCAGACTCCTTTGCCGGAAGGACAAAGAGGGAAACTCGGAGTTACCCGCTCCTCTCTCGTTTTCCCCTGACCGCGTCCCTGACTTGGACAATAGCCAAGCAGCCGAGTACAAGGATCTTGATGAGAACGTCTAACTCGAGTGTTCGTAATTTTGATCCTTAGAACGATCTTCTTAAGTATTTCCTTAAGTATCTCTTTCTCTCTCGGTAGATCCGACTATGCAAAATTATGAACAATTCGATAATGTAGTTTGGAATTATTTAAAAAAAAATGTACGTGATACAATAACACAAGTCTCAGATATTATATATAACTGATTATCGCAAAATCGACAAGCATGCCGAAGCGACGTAACTCGAATTAATTAAAAATTGATAATTCTGTAGTCCCTGTGTTTATGCGGGCGCTCTCGTGATGCGTAATAACGTAAAAGTAAATAAACAGACACACATAGCTGATACCTATCCCTGCGCGGCAAAACGAACAATGGGCGCGGCGATCGGAAATATAGGAAATGGATAAGAATGCATTGATTATAACGAACTATAATGCGATTTCTCTGATACCGAGGCGGCCGACGACGCTGTTCGAATCCATTTCACGTTACGTAAAATCCTATTAAACATCCGATGTATCGATGTTCTCGATAAACCGCTTTAACGTGTTACCGGCGCTGACCTATGACTCTGATGATTAAAATGCGGACTTCTAAACAATGTTCGACTGTTCCTAATTACCTCACGTTGCGTATCGAATTACCAACAAACTCTTCCTCTCTTGCCCGTCCTTGCCAATTTTCGGATCTTGACACTATTCAAACTTAACTAGCGTCATCGACCGACGCAGAGTGGGAGGGGAGGAGCGCGACGATTAACAATGACATTTATATTGACGCAAAAACCACGCGTTATTCGCGTTTGATATATCCCGAGGATACGATATATCTAATGAAATTAATTAACACTGTAATTATTGACTTCACAGATAATTAAACGCCAAGTTACTTATGAATTAATAAATTATCATTTGGATGTATTATCCGCAGCGATTTACATTAAAATTATTATTTTTAATCTATTTTATATTTATCAGATAAACAATTTTATGTGATGGTAAACAATTCCACACGTTTATACACAATTGCTTTCAAATTAGCCTTACAATTGTTGTACAATTACTACATTGTTTCATTTCGCTGAAACTGTTACATTTAAATGATTTATCAGACAAGGTAATAAACTGGAGCAAGATCAGAAAGCAACCAATTAAGATTGTCCAAGATTGTTCCTACACGCGATGATGCCTATGATGGAGCAACGATAAGCCAGAGATTCTTCAACGTCTTCCTCGTGAGGATGCAGGAGAGCTCGAGTTGAGGAAAAATCTCACGAGCCTTCGCTCGCATCCCCAATCTCGCGAAAGCCGTCGAATTCGTTTAACGAGGACGGTCGGATGGCAGAGGCCTGTCGTCGAAAAAATCGTCGCCACACCCACACCCACACCCATCCACCCACGTGCCCCACCCCTCCCTATTTCTCCCTGTCCCCCTGCCCCTGTGGAAACCCCTGGATGCGGGAGGGGCATGCTAGCCGTGCCATCAAGGTGCTCGATATTCCGCGCATTTCGGTATTTCCCAATTAATAGGAAAGCGGGCGCGAGAGCGTTCGCTCGCTCGCTCGCTCGCTCGCTCGCCCAGTCTCTCGCGCAAATAGGAACAAAAAGAAGCACGTATACACGTATATGTGCGCCGCACGCGCGAGTGGCCGTGCGCGCGGGCGCACACGCGTGCACGCCGAAATATACGGGCACGCGTAAACACACGTACGTGACCGTGTACCTATACTATAGCGCACGCGTATTCTGACAAAGCTTCTAACGCGAAAAAAAGCAGGGACTGCAAGCGGACGGGAGGGCGCGACGTAGGGCGGGTAGGAGGGACGAGGGGGATGGATGGTCGAGCGCGAGTAGAAGAGAGACGACTATCACGGGTGCGAGTGAGAAGCTGGACGATTGGATAGAATCAGCAGTCTGCGAGTAACAATGGGGGGTTCAATTGAAAAAATAATTTAATGTGTCCTTTTAATTAAACAGAGAGGAGGGACAGGCGGGTGAGGACCGAACGGGTGGCACCGGCGTACACCGCGGCGTAGGGCGAGGGTACGGGGATGGATGGACGAGAACCGAAAGAGGACGTACGGGGTGGCGCGGAGAAGCAGCCAGCAGCAGGAGGAGCAGGAGGACGAGGTGGAGGACGCGGAAGAGGAGGAGGTGGAGGCGCGGCTCGGATGGACGCGGAAATTTAAAACCTGATCAATTGATAGGACGGAATGAAAAAAGTAGGGTTGTGGGGTTGCGCGGGTGGCGGTGCCGGAGGAGAGAGAGAGCGGGTGCCACGGCGCATCGACGGTGCGGGAGGGGGATGACGAGGCGGAGGAAGGCGGCGGAGGAGGCGACGAAGAGAGGGATACGGGGGGGAGGGCAGCGAGGAGTGCAGGCTGGCCCGCGGAATAGGGGTGAGACGAGGGGGGTAGCGGGTGAGAGGCAGGAGAGAGGAGGCCGCGGCGAGAGAGGCGGGTAGATGGGATTGCCGGGCATTATTCTGAAACGCGAATTTGTTCATTTGTTTCTTCCCTCTGTATGCGCCGCGGCGTGTGTGCATCCTTTTATCGACTGAAATCCAGGCTTCGAATTACCGTGCAAATGATTTTTTTTTTGAGTGCGCACTCGCGCTAGTCCACCCCCTAGCACCCTCCGCGCGTCAGCCCCCGATGCAGGCTCTTCCCTCCCGATTTTCTCGCTGCAACCCTCTTCTGCATCGCGCCGTTCACAGCGGCCCCGCGACACCCGCGCGCGCGCGTTTTGAACTCAAAAGGAATTTAAAACCACTGCCGATGCCCGCCGCCGCCGCCGCC
>NW_017259459.1:1590551-1591091 GCF_001594045.1 Atta colombica
AGCACCATGAGATGACGCACAATGAAACAAACGAAAAATGGGAATTCCCCGATCTGTCGAGTTACCCGCGGGGTTTGTGTTACCTGAGTTCCGATTCGCGACACTTTACGACGATAACACGCTTGATATCACGTTCGTACCGAAGTATGTCCGACCACTTGATTCGGCTTTTGCTACCAAAAGTCAAGGATTTCCAAGCTTATCGAACACGTAGAAATTCAATTTTTTCAGAAAAATTGACCTATGTAGAATTTATATCTTTGTAAATATAAATAATTAAAAACAATTAAAAATTTAAAAGTTTAAAAGTTTTTATATTTACTTAATTTTTGTAATTCATTAAAATGATGTACGATGTATATAAGAAGTAACGTTATTTTAAAATTATCAAAAAAGAAAAATAAAGAATTTCTTATATAATATATACAATTGTGGATCTCAAGTTTTTTATTTCTTTATGATACATACGCACGCACGCGCGCGCTCACACACACACACACACACACACACACACACACACACACACACACACACACACAC